>NC_061122.1:134987554-135092359 GCF_002878395.1 Capsicum annuum | reverse complement strand
ACTTTTGTTTAGAAGGTGATGTTGTTGGTTACTTTATTTGTTGAAAATGCTTAAGTGCCGGTGACTTTAATAGTGAATTAGTGTTTAGAAGGTGATGTTGGTGACTTTATTTGTTGAAAATGCTTAAGTGCCGGTGACTTTAATAGTGAATTAGTTTCGTTGGTGCCTTTGTTAGTTGATGCAGTTCGGGTATTGAAAGGTCTATCCCCCTGGATGATTTCAGCATGGACGATGATATGGAAGACGAGGATGAATTCGAAGATGATGATGACTTTAAGTTTTGAGATTTTGTATGTCTTCTACTTTATATTTGGATATTTTGTTGTTTCAAACTATCGTTGTTGTTTTTTCATACAAACTTTTGTTGCACATACATTTTGTATGCCTTGTACACTTATGAAAGTATTTATATTTTGGTTTTTGTTGTTGGAAATGTTGTGCTTGGATTTTCATTTGGTGGTGCTGTTAGAAATGCTGTATTTAGATGTTCAGTTTTTTTTTTTTAATTTCCAGAAAAACCGACCACAGGTGATCGGTTTTTTGATACTTAACCTCAGAAAACCGACCACTTGTGGTAGGTTTTTAATTTAATTAATTAATTAATTAAATAAAAAACCTACTACAAGTGGTAGGTTTTCAATTAAATTAATAAATTAATTTAATAAAATACCGACCAGAGGTGGTCGGATTATTTATTAAATTAATTATTTAATTTAATAAAAAACTGACCACATATGGTAAGATTTTTTATCAAAAATTATTTTTTCAATTTTAAAAATATTATAAGAAATTTTTAAAAAATATAAATATTTTTTTAAAAACCGACCATTCGTGGTTGATTTTTGAAAAGCTACCACTGTTTTTCCGATCACATTTTTTGGTCGATATTTTGGAAGGAAATTGGAGAAACCGACCACAGGTGGTCGGTTTTAGTGGTTAGTTTTCTTTTTTTTTTTTAGTAGTGTTTGTACTTTGTAATAATTTATTACAAACTAAAACTGTCCATGTCCTATCAACTTTACTTTTCCTCTTTTAAATGTAACCCCCACCTTACCCCACGCAGCTAACCGTCCCACCACACCCCAACCCCTTACCTTATTTTAAATAGTATTATAAATAAAAATATAAAGAATGTGTAATTAAAAATTTTATTTTACAAAAACATAGTAAAAAGTTACATTTAAAATAAGGTAAGGGGTTGGGGTGGGGTGGGACGGTTAGTTGCGTGGGGTGGGTGATGGTTACATTTAAAAGAGGGAAAGTAAAGTTGATGAGACATGGGCAGGTGTAGTTTGTAATAATTTATTACAAAGTACAAACACTGTTTGTAAAACGTAATAAATTATTACAAACTACATGATTTGACATAAAGATGGTTTTGACAACACACTGCTTTTTTTTTTTTATTTTTTTGTGAAAAATGTAATAGATTATTACGTTTTACAAATAGTGTTTGTAAAATGTAATAATTTATTACGTTTTACAAACAGTGTTATACTATTCATTTTCATCAGTTGACCGTTAAGAAATATATATAAAACGTAATAATTTATTACGTTTAGCCTATTTTGATAATTTATTAAATAATTAGCCTATTTGGTGACTTTTTTATTTCATGGTTTATTTTGGTTACGAGTTCGTCAGCAAGAATGACCCTGAACGTTTGATCCCATTTAAAAAATAATCTCGCGTGCCCACCAAGCATAAGTCCTGAGCATAATAGATTTTGCCTATAAGAGAATAATCGGGACATTTCAATAAGTCGGAAAAATGGGCAATGTCATAGATTTCATTAAGAAGATTTAACGACATAGCTAGCATAATTTCATAAGTTAGGTTTATAAAGGGTAGAATGTACCCATATATATTAAAATTGTAGAGAGAATTGAGTGAATGGGAGAAACCCCTTTGATTGAAAAACTAAAAAAATAAAGACAAGCTATAGAGTACAAGTGTATATATAGATGATAGTTGTACGACGGTCCTATATGATAGTCACCAAAATGTCTAGTTGACTCTAACCCCCTAACTAACAAACTAACTAATTAACCAGTTAATTAATTAACTTACTAATCTAATCTAATCCACAACATCACTGCGAAGTTACGAACCAATTCAAATACTTTCCATCAAACGGGATGAACTAAAGTGATTCAGAACTTCAAGCTTGTCTAACAAAAACTCATGTTGTGATCTGCCTAATGCTTTAATAAGAAAATCAGCTTACTGGTCTTCAGTGTTGATGTAGAAAGTCTTGATCAGTCATTTTTGTATCCATTCTCAAAGGAAGTGACAATCAATCTCGATATGTTTGATAAGTTCATGAAACACTAGGCTTGTAGTTATTTGCAATGCTGCCTTGATATCATAGTGAATGGAAGCTTGTTCAATCAATATTGTACTCCTAGCTCCTTAAACAAACAAGTCACCCAAACTACTTTAGCTGTCAACACAGCTAGACTTATGTACTCTACTTCTACTAAACTTCTAGACATTGTATTTATTTTTCTCACTTCCAACAAATTAAGAAATTACCAAGCTTCAGTAAGAAACCTGTAACAGACCTCCTTGTGCTTGGACAGGCAGTCAAGTCTACGTCATAATACCATGTCAAGTGAGGTTTGTGCTCTGAGCTCATCAACAATCACCTTTCTGGTTCCATCTTGATGTACCTAACCATACTTAAAGCCGCATTCGAATGTGACATCTTTTGTTCTGCATAAAATGACTCAAAGATTGCACTGCAAAGGTGATATTTGGTTTGTTATTGGTAAGATAAAGTAATTTTCCAACAAGTATCCAGTAGTTAGGAATGTCCTCATATGCAAGGTCATTAGAGTGATTATCTTTACCACCTTGGTCATATTCTATACTAGTCAATTTCATGTTGCATTCTAATGGTGTAAAGGTTGGTTTTGTTGTTCCTAGCCCCACTTCAGCTATCAACTCAAGAGGATATTTTCTTTGATTCATCATAATTTCTTTGCCATATCTTAGAAATTCAATTTCCAAGAAATATGTGAGCTCTCCCAAGTCTTTGATCCTAAAATGACTGAGCAAAATATGTTTAGTCTCTGCTATTAATGCATCAGTATTTCCTGTGATCAATAAGTCATCAACATAAATTAAAACCCCAACTAAACTAGTTCTCCTCCTCTTAGTATACAAAAAGTAGTCTAAATTACTCGTTATATACCTTGAGGTGCAAAGTGCTTCTGTCAACTTAGAATTTCATTGTATAGAAGCTTGTTTAAGTCTATAAGGAGACTTAACAAGCTGACAAATAAGATTGTCATCTTCTTCTGACTGCATAACCCTTAGGTAACTCTATATAAACTTCCTAAAAAATTACCTTGCAATAAAGCATTAAAAACATCTATTGGGTAGATAGTCCAATGCTCAACAATAACTAAAGTTATGATTGATTTGATAATAATCATTTTTACCATAGTTGAGAATGTTTCTTCGTAGTTAATACATTTAATTTGACTATACCACTTTGCTACCAACTTGGACTTGAATATATCAATTTGACCATTAGATCTATATTTGATCTTGAAAATAAATTTGTAGTCAATTGTTGCCTTTTGTAGTGCTACTCAACTAGCTTGCATGTCCCATTTTCTTTTAATGTTTGAATCTCTTTTTATAACCTTTATCCATCTCTTATCCTTGATTACTTCATAATCTTTGGGCTCAACTTTTATGGAGAACTGATACAGGTAAACCTTATACTGCAAGACACCCCATGATATGAAACATAGTTGCTTTGAGAGTATAGATGAGATTTTAACACTGGAGTAACATAATCTTTTATCCAAATAGGAGGATGAGAAGTCCTAGTGAAATGTTTGGAGTTTCTTGATTGATCAGTAGGTACAATATCAACAATATTTTCTTCAGAAATTACAGGCTATAAATCCACAATATCAATATTTTCTACTATAGGATTATTATCTATGTTCAGCTGATTATCTTCTACAATTATATAAGCATCACCATTCACAAAAATTAAACTTATTCATGTATCTCTTCAGGATATATTGTAGTATCTTCTATAGAGTATGAAATATGGTATCAGATAAAAATAATGATGCATAGGTATAGACGCTGCTCTTTTTGCTGTGAAATAGAAATATATGCTCCTTGAATACATCTTTGTTAACTATCAAATTCCTTTAATGCAAACTATATATTACTATTTTGAGTGGTTGAATATCCAACTAGCACACATGCTTCAGCTTTAGGAGAAAACTTATCAATTTTATCAAATTGATTGCATAGCATAAGCAACCTATAGTTTGAGATAATTTAGACTTGCCTTGTGCCCATGAAACACATTATATGGCATTTGTTTCCATTCAAAATTATAGTAGGTAATCTATTTATCAAGTATCCAACAACTAATACACACTTTTCATTCCCCTAAAATCTAATAGAAATATTTCCTTGAAATTTCAATGCTTTAGCCATTTTAAGTATATGTCTATGCCTTTTTTCAACCACTCTATTTTGTTGTGAAGTGTATAAGTGGGTACTCTTATGAATAATAATAACAAGAGATTTGAATAATCCATCACATTCATTATTAAAGAACTCTGTTCGATTGTCATAAATTATTCTAACACCCCCTCACGCCCAAGCCTAACTGGCACTGGCGCGTGGACCGGGAGCCCAAAACGGAAATGGACCTGACTCTGATACCATGTCAAGAATGGACCTTGGGCCTAACTCAACCTCAAAAGCTAGCTCAAGAGGGGAGGATTGTCCAAGTCCATATAAGCAAACCATGAGTCCATTCCCCAACTAATGTGGGACTTTTACCCACTC
The DNA here is from genome assembly GCF_002878395.1 of Capsicum annuum. NCBI lineage: Eukaryota > Viridiplantae > Streptophyta > Magnoliopsida > Solanales > Solanaceae > Capsicum > Capsicum annuum. The sequence continues at coordinate 135,087,529 of NC_061122.1, read as the reverse complement.
CAACACATATTTATTCAATTGAGTCTGAACTAAAGTAAAAAGAGATTCCAACACTGAAAACACTTCATTTTTCATGTTCCACAAGTATAGCTATGTCATCCTTGAATTGTTATTAATAATGGTCAAGAAAAATCTACATCTATTATGAATGAGACTTTTGTATGGTCGCAAACATCCATGTGATTCAAGTTAAAATTAGTTGTAGTTATAGACATAATCGACTGAAAGTAAGTGTTGACACCTGATTTTTGTCCTCCACAACTAAATTTAATCCTGATTTTCTTCAATTTTAAATAAAAGTGAAATATTTATTTCATCCGAACAAATGCGCTCTAAAATATTTATTTAGGTTAATTTTGTCATTTAAGTGACGATTATATATTTTTTGTATTCACATATACGAGATTGTATAAATTTTGTTACGTGAAATAATATTTTTATCAAAGTTTGAGTTTTTACGGAGATAAGCTTGAAAATTAATTCGAACAGATAAAGTCTTGATTTAAATATGATTTACTCTCAAAAAAATTATTTGGATGAATATATGTTTGATTATATTAAATCAAGAAGCTCGGTATTAAAGAAAGCATTAATTCGTATTGAATTTCAATTTAATTTTGTCAATCTATTAATTGGTCATAATTGCAATGCAATCCGCCAATTGATTTTTAATTTGGTCAAAATTAAATAAATTTGGCTAAATTTTAAATCTCAATTGGGGTTATATTTTAAATAACCTCAAAATTCTCAAAAACTCTCATAACTTCTACCCAATTTTCACCAAAAATAATTTCAAATTTGAAATTTAAAATTTTGTACTAGATTGTACAATTTTCCCTCAAAGTTCTTTTTTCAATTTTGAAATTCAATAATTGTACTACATTGTACAATTCCCCCCTATCTTATCTTCCACCTCATCTTCAATTTTAAAATTTTAAAAACACCCTTAAATTCTTTCTCCCGCATTGGTGGATGAAAAGAATTGAATCCACATTCTTTCCTATAAATACTTTTCTCTTACATTGGTGGATGAAAAGAATTAAATCCTCAGCCTTTTCTATAAATACGACCACTATTTTGGTAGAAAGAGGAAGTCTAAAAGTCTCAAGGTTGAAAAAAAAAACCTTTGAGCAAAGAAGTTTTTTTTTTAAGTAAAACTTTTTCTTTTTCGTGAAATTCGTGAGCAAATTGAAGTTCTCGAGTTGAACGCTTTCTGGTGGTGATCAAGACTCCGAAGAAAACTTGTAGTTTCATTTTGCTGCCCCAAAAAACGTAAACACACCTTTTCCCTCTTTTAGTATTATTATCGTTTTTTCTTCTTCATCTTTTTCTTCTTTGTAGTTCGTAGTTGTAATTTTATTTGCTGGGATTATTTGTCGTAGATGGCATTGAAGGCCATAGGACGTTATGGTATCGATATTAGGGCTATTTTCATATTCATGGTATAAAAATGAGCTAGGAATAGTTGAATGTATTTTTTTAGCTTTATTCTTTGATTATTATGGATAAAGTTTTGATCTTTACTTAAATATGTACTCATGCTTTGTTTAAATTCATTGTTGGCGTATATGTTTGCTTTTAGCATGTAAAGTTGTTTCTTTTATGTTGAAAAAAAATTAGTTAATATTAATTGTTTTGCCTTTTGGCTTTATTCTTTTATTATTATAGGTAAAGGTTTTATCTTTGCTTAAAATATGCACTCATGTTTTGTTTAAATTTATTGTTGACGGATATGTTTGTTTTTAGAATGTAAAACTATTTTCTTTATATTGAAAAGAATAGTTAATATTGAGTGTTTTGCTTTTTGGCCCTTTTGGCTTTATTCTTTGATTATTATGGATAAAGTTTTGATCTTTGCTTAAAATGCATTCTCATGCTTTGTTTAAATTTGTTATTGGTGGATATTTTTGCTTTTAGTATGTAAAGTTGTTTCCTTTATGTCGAAAAGGAATGGTTACTATTGTTAAGAGTCTGTGAAATTGTTTCTCAATTTGAAGTAGTGAGTTACTCATTTTCGTGTTCAAAATTGTCTTTGATTTTCTCTTGCTTAGATTGAAAAGTTGTACAAGCTTTATTGAAATGGTGTAGAACTCAAATAGGTGTTGGCATAATTGAACGTTTTTTCTTAGAATTAATCTTTTACTATTTCTCCTATCTTGTCTTCGAATATCATTTCTCAAATATGCTTAATATATGTTATTTGCTTCACTTCGTTTATTGGTTTACTTCTTAAAGTGTTTAGACATACCATTGTTATTCATATGCTATAGTGATTTTTTTTCTTCTAAGTAATAGAAGTAATAGATATAAGCAAATATGTATTAATCTACTTGTCCAAATTTTAAGCAACTATGCTTGTGGATTCATGTCTTCTTTTAAAGGGCTAGTTAATTATATTGTGCTAGATTCAATTTTTTGTAAGATTATTTAGAAGATGGGTTAATTTTCTTTTCGTTGGATAATTTGATTTGCTTTGATATCATAGCTTACTATTTCTTTATGCTTGAGAATGCTCATCTCATATTTATCTATTAAGTGTAGAATTTTTTAACACATATTAATTTTTTTTTTTTTTATCTTTTCCTTTGCATGAATTTGTTTTGGAGTCAAAATGGACTCCTTTCCCCTTGCATTTCGTAATGGGCCAATGAGGCCCATCTCTCCGAGTCATGTCTGAAGTTTTAAACCCAAAGTCGATTGTATAACGTGCGGGTGCAAGAAGATAAAAGAAGAAAGAAAATGGGTGAAAACCCATTGATGAGGTTACTAAGAGATTTGAAAAGTCTCGATTTTTATTATTGTCTTATCTTTATTTATTCATTTAGTCATTTATTTATTCATTCATTTGGGTCTCGAAGCCAAAGTTGTAATTTAATACAGGTGAAGCAAATTTTGGGCTTCAAAGGTCCGAAAACTAGCTTAGGACAGGTTATGGGCCAAAAGCACTAGGCCAACAGTAACCTAGTCAATTTTGTTAGTGGGAATAGTAGACATGTATTACATATTGTAATATCACTTGTCATTATTTATTAGAGATATTTGTCTAAGCACCTTTATTGAAGGATGTCCCAACCTGTTATGACACAACAACTTGCTCAACTCTGAACATGGTGTCATGAGAAAATTAAGTGGGAGGTGACAAAAAAGTTTTTAAATTAAAAATGGTGACAACTTTAACCAACTAAGGTCAAAGCTTCATTTAAATTGTAATTAAGTTAATTGAGGTGTAAAATAACTTTTAAAAACTTTTTAATTTTTTAAAAAGTCTTCCAACTCCAAATTTTAAATTTTAGAGTTCCCCCCTTTTCTTATCTTTCAATCTTTGTTCTTCTTTTTCTTTCTCCCTATCTTCTTCTTCTTGTTTTTTTCTCTATCTCTAGATTTTCTTTTTCTTCCATCTTCTCTTCTTTTTTTTCTTTCTTTTTTTGTCATTTTGTACTTCCTTTTTTAATTTTCATATACTATTTTTTAAAAAAAATTGAAAATTTTGAAAAGAAATTTTTTTATTTCTTTTAAAAATAAATGAAGAAATAATTTAGCAAATTCAGCAACTACGAGAGTTGCTTCAGCAACAATGGTAATTGCTGCAACAACTACTATTAGTTGTTGTGTTACAATAATTATCGAAGTTGTTGCAGCAACTTCGACTGTTGTTGCAGCAACTTTGACTGTTGTTGCAGCAACTTTGATACTTACTTAATTTATGAAAAAAGATCTGATTGAAGGAGCCCACGAAAAAGTGATATTTATAGTAAAAATAAAGGTTGTGGTGTTGGTGGTGACGCCGAATGAGAAAATGACATTTGTTGTGGCGTTGATAGCGATGGTGGTAGAGGGGAAAGAAGAAAAATAAGCGATAGTTATGTAGAGGGAGGAAATAATGGTGAATCTGGAAGAGGTAACAATGATAGTGATAGTGATAGTGATAATAGATGAAGAGGAGATAGTGGCGGCGGACGGCAACAGAAAGGGTGTGGAGGAGTGATGGTGATGATGTAGGGATCTTTGTGTAAATATGGGATAGAGATCTTTGTGTAAATAATAAAACTTGAGGGTTTTAAAATTAATATCATTAACATTAATCTTAAAATTGTCACCTCTATTCAATATTTAAGACTTATGTCACTCTTTTTTAATTTTGAAACTTTTTTATCACCCTTGATTAATTTACCATGCTGTCATGAACAACTTCTCAGTCCTACCTTTACCATATAAGACCTGAACAGGATAATAGTACAATTCATCTCTCTCTTTACCAATTCCTCCACCTTTCAAATAGAGAGTCATGAAACACAAAAAAACTCAGTAAAGAAATTAATTGAGTATTTCAATTGTCTTGCTAATTATGACATTGAAAGAAAGTCATATCTGAAGGTAGGAATAATTAACACCTTTTAATAGCCACCATATATTATTTCACAACTCTCATAATATTTTACCACAGTTACGTTACCAGTAGGCAATTGCACTTGCCTTTTTACACAATTTTCTTTACTAGACACAGCTCAATCTATTAATTTTAGAAGTAATATGGCATGTGGCTCCCAAGTAAACTATCCAACACTCTACTTTATCTATGTATTTATTTAATATAGAAAAACATTGAGAGTGACAGATGTACCTTCCATGTTTGCCGCATTGTTTCAAGTTGCTAAGCTTGATCCTTCACCGTCAATCATTGGCACAATATTTTGATATTGATCAGGAGTAAAACTAGGCTGAGTTGTTAGTGGTGGGGGGCCCAATTCTTATCTTTGTATATTGGTGCAAAGTCATCACTTCAATAATGACCTACATTCATGTTGCTATATGAAATAGCATCATCTGAATGTTTTGCATTCCTGTTGCAATATGAAAATGCATCACCTGGGTGCATTGCATTCATGTTGTCATAAACATTGTTAGCGACATTTTGTTTTTTTAACCTGCATCTGGTTAGTCTGCATTTGATTAAAAATAGATTCATATTTCTTCTTAACATCCAATCAGGAGGATAACCAATAAATCTAAAACAATTCTCTCTTACATGACCTTAAAGCTTGCAGTAATCATAGATTTGGTCCCAATTTGTCTTTTTAAAACTGAACCTTTTTCTTAAAATTTTCCTTTCCTGCATACAAGGTAGTCCCAGTCAAATCCAACCTATATCATCCAGTGTGGGATCTGAGGTCACACGCTGACTCTCATCTGTCATTATCGTAGCATATGCCTTTTCCACACTAGGCAAAGAATTCATCATTAAAATATGGTTGTATGCGTGTGCATACGCCTCACTCAATTCCATCATAAAAGAGAATACTCATAAACATGCTAGATTATCTACATAGGTTCTAGATTTATCACACTTGCATAAAGAAGGTGGAACAAGAGCATCAACTTCATCCCACAAAATGTGTAACGTAGAAAATATACATAAATAGTCAAATTACCTTGATGAACTGTACATATCTCTCTCTGTAATCGATAACCCCTTGATCCATCAATTTTGTCGAATTGCTCTTTCAAATCTACCCGCACTGCAACAACATTTGTTGTATAAACAATGCCACTCAACAACTCTTTTGATACTATATTCATGATCAATGCAAGCACAAAGGCACTGCATTTTATCAACTCTTCTTCTAATACTCCTCCGTAATTACTCCTCTCGCACGTTCCTAACACAAACTTCAGCTTGCTCTTTGCTCGAAGATTACTCAACATGGATATGCTCCCTAGAGAGTAATTATTCATTCCCGTAAGTTTCACAGCTGTGAGGATACATCCAGAAGTATCCAAAGTGTGAAGATAAAAGGAATGATTTCACTTTAGGTAAATTTCTTCTTTCAATCGTAGCTGCCCTTATATCCATGGTGACGCCCAGTGCACTCTTCGTTGCTGCTGGTTTTCATAGAAGATCAATAACAATTGTGAAATATGTAGTTGAATTCTCTGTTGAATCAATCTTCGATTCATAGCTCTAATACCATATTGAAATTATAAATAGAATCAAGTGAATAGGAAAAAACCCTTTGATTGAAAAATTGAAAAACTAACTACAAGATACAGGAGAAAATTGAAGAATAGGTGTCTTTTAAGTCTTGAATGAAGGATTGGTAATATTGACCAACAGATAGGGTCAAACATTATTAGGAAACTTGATCAAGTTAATTGTGGACTTGATTAATATTTTCAAAACTTTTTAATCTTTTCAAAAATACAAATCAACTCAACCCACACCCTATTCAATCCAAATCAACCACTCTCTCTCTCTTGACAGCTTCTCTCAACTCTATCCCAACCAACAGTTCTGCAAAATTTCTCCCTTCAGCCCCCAACGACAAATAGTTGGGCTTCGAGTTCCCCTCTTCAATTCAATCAACCTGTCTCTCATCCCTCTCTCGACAGCTTCTCTCAACTCTCTCTCAACCAACTGTTCTACAAATTTCTTATTTCAATCCTCGGCGACTTCAAATAGTTGGGATTCCAGTTCCTTTTCGACTTCAATCGACGTGACAGCCTTGCTCTCCGGCCACAACAGCTTCGAATTCTTCCTCGGTTCTTTTCTTCTTTCACAGGTAAAAATTTATGGCCTTCTTAGTTTTGAAGAAAACAAGGAACTTAAGCCAACTTCTCTTATAGTATTGGTTAACAATTTCAATATTTGTTGCACTAATTTGAAATGCGGTCTGAATAAAACCCTAATTTCTGATATTTCTTCTCTTCTCTTCTTTTTTCGAAGTGAATTATGATATTTTGTTGTTTGTTGCATTTTTTTGAAGTTTGATTTTTATTGTTTGCATTTATAAAAATAAAAGGACAATTTGGTTTGATTTGTTTTCTTCTTGTTCTTAGTAAAAATGGTGAAATTGTTGTTTTTTGTTTAACAAAATCGTGCTACTGTTTCCTCCGACAGATTACCCATCTGGTGCAACATATTAACCATCTGATGCAACAAATTCATCATATGATGCAACAGATCAACCATCTGATGCACCAGAGGAACCATCAAATTATAATTTTGATACAACAGATTAATAATCTGATACAACAGTTTTACCATATGTTGCAACAGATTAAGCTTCAGATAAAAAATCTGATGCAACTAATTAACCATCTGGTGCAATGGAAGAACCATCAGATTAATGATTTGATGCAACAGATGAACCTCCTGTTGGATAAAATCCTACCAACACTTTCTACAGGAAAAGTCCAAGACTTGATTTTTCCAACTGATCATTCATCTGCTGCGATAGACGACCCTATGTTGGAAGAAATCTAAATAATATTAACCGTTGATAACTGTTCCAATAGATCACTCATGTGTTGCAACAGATGTGTGACCTTTTACACAGACCATTCATTTTTCTCAACAGATGAGTGATATGTTTTGTATTGTCGCAACAGATTACTCAGTCGTTGCTACGGATTATTTAACTGTTCTAATATATCACTCATATGTTGCAATAGATGATGTCAGAACAATTGGGTGATCTGTTGAACAGACCATTTATCTGTCTTAAAATATGAGTGGTATGTTTTGTATTGTTGCAACAGATTACTCATCCACTGCAATAGTTTGGTTATATGTTGCAATAGATATACTACCTGGTGCAACAGATCGGTGATCTGTTACAACTGTTATTTTACTATTTTGCTTATTTGATTTACTGTTATCCTTTTTTAACGATGCATTAATCAACAGTAATATATTATTTTATGTTTCTATTAATTTTAGATAATATGGTTCCCAAAAGAACAGAAACTGAATCAAGTCCAATTAAGGAACAAGTGAAGTAGCTAGGCTACATCCACCACTCTATGAGCTTGCTTTACAAGCGTTATCTCAATCGGGAGTAGAATATGATGAACACGGGGAGAAGGATTGTTTATGATGCAGATGCTAATAGCCCTTCTACTGAAGAGCTGGTCAAAGCCTTCAGCATTGATCATTATCCTGTGAGAATACAGTGCGATGGTGCCACAGATTTAACGGGTGATTTCATGGTTAAGTCAGCCATGGGAAAATCTTTCGACACCTTCAAAAAAAATACTTCGAGAATAAAAATTGGATGCTTATTTCAGGGACAGTTGCTTTGAGAAATATCTTGATTTGCCGGAGGACAACAATGCTTGTTTCCAAATGAAAATGGTATATGAACTTCTCAAGCATAGGTTTATGTATGAAAACAAAGATAAGATGGATGAGGTGTGGATAAATTATTTTGGCATGCCTGTTTGTTTTGGTTGGAAGGAGTTTGCCATAGTTACTGGACTAAAAATGTTATCCTCCTTCTCAAGTTATACCTATTCTAACCCAAAAAAAAAGCACCTCGCACACCAAAAAAAGGCAAAGAAAAATCGTGTGATCATGATGACCTGGTGTCCATTGTTGGTCCAAGCTTCAAAAACAAAAATTTGATAGAAGCGTTGAAAGGTAAAGGACTTTCAAAGAAGCATAAGAAGTCATTGTGCTTGGTTTGGTTTGTATATAATATTCTTTGGGCGAGAGACGTTAATAACAACATAAGCCTCGGTTTAATAAATCTGTCCGAGGATCTTGAGGCGTTTAACAGCTATTCATGAGGGTATGAAAGCTTCAAAATGATTGTCAAATATTTGTTGACTCCGTTAGCGCCAAAGACAGTCAACTTATATGGCTTCCCATGGGTTTTCATAGTAAATGTTTCTTTCTTCTATTATGATATCATTCATTTTTTTTGCTCAATAATGGTTTTGATTTATTGGCATTATTTTATAGGCTTGGGCGTTTGAAGCCATTCCTTATTTGAGACAACAAGTGAACTACCAGGAAGGAGTTTTCTTTCCAAGAATCTTAAGATGGTTGTCGGCCAAAACTCATAAAAATACAAAATTTCTTGATCTCTTCAACCCCCCGAAGGATGTAGTAAGTATAATTATAATTAATTTTTTCTTTTAATTAATATTTTTTTGAATGATCTAATCATCATTCTAATATATATAATGATTTATGTTAGAATGTGCATCCATCGCTAGTTTCGACCAATCGAGAGTTGAAGATGTCATTTTTTTCTTACTTTACGATCTGCAAACTTTATCGGACCCTAAGATCATCGACAGAATAAAAATGGAATTGTTTGGAGTAACAACCATTACAAGAAAAATAATTTTAGAGGGTGGGCTTATTGTTGTTGATGGAGCTGTTGGTAGTGGTAGTGGTGCTGCTGTTGGTGCTAATGATGCTCCTCTTACAGTATTTAAAGCAAACCATTATGAGTATAATCATACTGGTTATACAGATTTTACCTCTCCCAGCGAATGTTCTGCATGCAAATGTCAAGACTGTAGGGCGAAACATGATGTAGTGATTAATGCTATTAATGCATTAACTGCTTCTATAAAGGAATTGACATCTAAGAGGGGTCTCATTCCATTAAAGAAGATTTTATTTCTATCCGCTCCATTAGAGAGTAGAGCTAAGAGGAGAAGGAGAGTGATTTCTATGGCATTATCAGGCATCCAAAAAGCAGAATTACAACTCCTCTATCTATGTTTTGCACTGAGCAATATACAATGTCCAAAGGAGAGCAGCACGAGCTGAAGAAGGTGAATATATTATATGTCTTCCAACTGACAAAACGAACAGACACATCTGTTTCAACAGATGATAATCTGCTGAAAATTATCAAACAGATATATACATATGTTGCAATAGTTGACTAACCTATTGCACCAGATACTTTAGCTGGTGCAACATATGTCTCGTCTGTTATAGGAAATCAAATAGCTCTTCGTATAGCTTTTATTTGTACTAACAGATGACCTATCTGCAGCAACAGATGATTTATATATTGCAATGGATAGTTCATCCATTGGAAATTATCGCACAGGGTCTTTCTCATATTGAAATTTGTCCCAACAGTTGATTCATTATTGTAATAGAAATATAATATGTTTGGGATAATTTAAAATGGGAGGAAGACCTGTTTGATTTGCTAAGAGAAATGAGTTATCCTTTTCTATTTTATTGTATCTCCGTGATTAGCATTGACCAATTCTGGCTTACCAGGTGGATGTAGAAGAAGCTACTGCTGAACAGCATTAACAATATGCTAATCTTTTTATGAAAATACGGAGAACAAAAAGCGCAGAAATCGTACGTAAGCGACAATGAAGATCTACGACAAGCAAAGCCGAATTCCATAGCACCGGATAAAGAACAACTTGTCCATACTGAGTAGATATTTATAGCTTGAGCCTGTCAAAGCAATCCTTGGCAGTATACTTAAATTGTTATTGATGTATTTGTTGAGATCTGTACCCATAACAATTTTTTACATTTCATTTATTCCTTGACTTATTTCAGCTAATTTATGAAGGCTTCGATTTATTTTATTTTGTCTACGAATTTTATTTATTCCTTAGATTTAAACTTATTAATTGAAAAGGAATACTGGATTCAAATATTGCAACAGATAATGTATCTGTTGCAATAGACGACATATCTATTGGAAAATTCGAATAGATTTAGACATATATTACAACAAGTAGGTGATCTGTTGGAATTTATCAAACAGGTCTTCCAGCTGTTGCAACAGATGGACTTTAGATAAAAACATCAAGATAATACAACAAATGACACATCTATTGAAAAAAAAACAGATTTAGACATATGTTGCTACAGATGGACTTTATCTGTTGCAACAGAAGACATATCTATTGGAATAATCGAACAGATTTATACATATGTTGCAACAGGTAGGTTATCTGTTGGAATTTATCAAACATGTCTTCCCACTGTTGTAACAGATGGACTTTAGATAAAAGTATCGAGATAATGCAACAGATGACCAACCTATTGCAACAAATAAACTATATGTCAGAATAGGTAGGATAACTGTTACAACAGATGGAGAATTTATTGCATTATAAAAATTCAACTTTTGTTGGACATAAAAAATTGCCACTATGTTTAAAAAGTTTAAAGCAAATTGAAATAAAAAAGGCACAACCCATCGATGGTGTTCAGTTCAAACACCTAAAATAAAATAGGCATCAAGTAGACATGTTCATTTTAAAGATGTAAAATAAAATAGGCATCAAATTTGTTAGTATCATTCCTGGCACATTTCGCTGACTTGCCGTCACTTGGCCCCCAACGGTCATTTTTTCCCCCCATTGTCTTATATATTCATCTTTCTCCTAAAATTTAACCCTAAATTTCCAAATATTCTTCTTTATCGTTTTCTTCTTTTATCTATCCAAATTCTTCAAATTATTACTTTCATTTTTTCACACTGACCTTGACAATATCGAGCGCATCTTCCATTATTTTTTGTGATAAAGATTGTTGATATTGTAAGTGCGGTCATGAAGCTCTGTTAAAGACTTCTTGGACTCAATAAAATCTGGGTCGTAGGTTTTTTACTTGTAAGATTTCAAAGGTAATATTTTTTATTTAATTAATTGATTAATTATTGACTTGTAATTATTTTGTAATTGTGTTCTCTTTTTTTATAGAAATTGGGTAGATGTGATTACTTTGATTGGTATGAAGAACGACACCCTTCACAAGCAAATCATGTAATCTAGGGTTTGTTGAACAAAGTCAAGATTTCTGAAGAGAAACAAAATTGAGCAAGAAGATACTACATTGTTGCCGTTATTGCTACTGATTTGGTGTTGTTGGGCACATGGATATTGAAGCCTAATTTCTGAAATTTTCATGGTGGTGTGTGTATTTGCTACTGGTTTGTTGTCGATAAGCACATGGATATTCAAGCGTAACTGTTGGAAAATATCAAAAAGATTTAGGCATATATTGTAAAATTTAGGTCATCTATGGAAATTATCAAACAGGTTTTCTCACTGTTGCAACAGATTAGACTTAGATTATTAGATTATTCATAGAAATTATCAAACAGGTCTTCCCACTGTTGCAATAGATTAGACTTAGATTATTAGATTATTCAAACGGGTCTTCCCACTGTTGCAACAAATTGACAATCTAATCTATTACATTATAAAAAACTCAACTTTCATCAGAAAAAAATTATTGCCACTACATGTACATGTATTAAGTGAAGGATGACTTGAAATTATAAATTTCTATTTCACAGGCTCTTCTATATACACAGGCTTCAAGCGTCCAGTTAGTATCCCATAAGCCCAGACCTCTTGCAGGTTTACCACAACGTTGTCACACAGAAAAGTCATTGGCTCGGCCATTTCTAGGCCGATCACAAACATTCGATGTGTGAAAGAGTGTGTGAGCCGCTTGCTTTAGTGGCATCATCTTTTAGAAGAATCATTCTCCTATTTCGACGTTTAAAATCCCATGATTTCTTCATCAACACTTCCTTTGGCAAATGATTCATCAGTTTACTCTCCCTCAAAAAGATGGGCAACAGCACCATCAGTGGCTCCACGAGGAGAAAAAAGATCAAAATCGTCAATGAGAGGTACGTTGGAGTTATAAACATTGATCTTTCCCTCCTCGAGTAGTATCTCAACAGCCCAATAGTGCATGTCGTTCACGCTAATGACTACAAGAATCCTTTTTGCCTTGGTCCAGCTCTTGCCATGTGGATTTGGCCTGTCCCCTCTAACATATCTTAACGTTTCTTCTTCATCCAAGACCAACGTAGGAACTAGAATATAAAGTCCTACGCCAAGGGCTGACACATCTCCATTGAGTTGATCATACCTATCCTTAAGATTCTTGTAGAAGTTGAGGTTCATTATCCTATCGGCAACGTCATAAGCTTCCTGGTACGTTAATTGCCTTTTCCTCATGAGGTAGAGAATTATGTCAACATGCTGTGAGATAAGAAGTCAATTTTTAAAGAAGTCAATTTTTAAATAGGTTAGTAATTGTAAAGATGCAACAGATGGTCCATCTGTTGCATAGGGTTCTCTGAACCAATAATCCAACGCAACTTATGCAACAGATGGATAATAAGTTACAACAGAACCACAACCAGTTGCACCAGCATACCCAGCTGTTGCAACAGATATGAAATCTGTTGCGTAGCTTCTTCTTTATGTGGTAGATTAGAAGGGCTAGGTTAGGAAAAGTAAACTTGCCTTATCCTCGTACGGCATACGCATATCAGTCATAGTTGGAAGTCTTGGGGGGGAGGGGAAGGGATGCCTGGGGTAATCTGGTGCACCTGGCTTGGCATTCTTCGCCTGTCGCAGATCCCTCTTTTTTTCAGCGCCAAGTTTCGTGTATATGTCCACCTTCTTGACTGGCCCCTGAACTTCAACAACTTTTAGAGAGGAAGGAATTGTAATTTCTTTTGATTTTCGAGCGGAGAGTACGTCTCTAATTGCTCTTTTCTTTCTCCTAACCAACATTTTAAGAGTGTGTGGCTCCCTCACCTTCTTGGATGGTATGACACACCTCTTGGATTTGAATTCCTCGATAGTTTTAGAGATAGCCTCTACTTTTTCAAAGAGTTTATCCTATCTTTCCTTGCACTCATCGCATTCGTAATAAGAACACGAGGGTGAAGAGGGGTGAGAGGGACCTGTGTAAGGGGAAAAAAGGGTGTTTTCAAAAATATTTATTCTTTGGTAGCAGCATCAGCATGCCTGTAACCAACACCAACAACTCCACCAGAAGAAGCACCCAGATCTGCCTTAGTAAAAGGTTGATCATGAAGAGCCTCAACATTAGGCTGACCTTGTCTAACTGCTCTTCTTATGGTTGTTTCTCCAGCCAATTTCTTCTTTATTAACTCTACCGTTGGGTCTCTAATAGTATCAACATGACCAAGAGTAATATAAGAAGTCATCACCAACTCCTCCTCAGTAGGCACGATCCATGGATGCACAACCTATAAACAAAAAAGACAGATGCATTTAAATCATATAATATAATAATTTTCACGATTGGGCTACATTTTTTTAAAAAAAGACCCATCTGTTGCATAGTTTGCAGTATATGGTTAAAATCCATTTAAGTCTGGTTCAGAGAAACAGAGCAACATATGAATAATCTGATGCAAAATATCAATCATCTGTTGCAACAGCTGCACAAGACAGGTAATCTGTTATGTAATAGATGATCTGTATGTCACAACAGATGAACGATATGTTATTAGATTAAACATCTATTACATAATTTACAGTAGATGGTTAATCTTTTAGGAGTCGGGTTCAGAGAACCAAAGCCACAGATGGGTAATCTGATGCAAGATATACCCCATCACAACAGATGTCCCATCTGGTACATCAAATATAACATCTCATGCACCAGATATAACATCTGTTCAATATCTTTCTTATCTTTGGGAATAATTATTTTACTTGAAGAAGACGTACTGCATCATCCGGAGGGTTAAAGAGATCAGCCTCCTTAATATTGGTGTTGCGCTTTGTAGCCAAACACCTAAATATCCTTGGATGAGAAACCTCATCCGGGTAATCTATTAACTGCTTTCGAAGGGGAGGAATGACTTCAAATGCCTAAGCCTAAAAAGTGTAAACAGGAAGCAAGCAAAAAAAAAATCATAATAACTATATTCAATATAAATTAATGGATGAGTAAAATTAGTGATTAATTTTACCATGAAAGTCCAAGAAAAGTCGTATAATGTGGTCCTCTTTCTCTTTCTGACTCTCCAATTCCTCTTTTTTCTCACTTTTATTTTCTTTATCACCATATACGGACCCTTGTCCACCTCCCTCAACATTGTTTTCACATCTCTCCTCAGCTTCACTTTTCCCTGATTAAGATGGTTCAGGAAGCTCCTCTGAATCCCTCTGTACTGTAGCCTTTTTTAGTGGTCAGACGTTGATCCACTTTCACTTTCTTTTCTTTTGGGAGACATGTTTTACCTACAGACAAAGAAAAACAAAAATTACATTACAGTTGATGTATGCATAGATTTTAAAAAATACATTACAAACACCACGAATACCGACACACCAACAGCCACCACTACAAACACCACCAACCAATGCCAATAAACAAACAAACACCACGAATACCAATACCACCACAAACACCACCAACCAATGCCACCACCGGTACCACCACGACGATCACAAACACCACCACTAATACCATCCAACTATACCATGATATTCAATGAAACACTGCAATGGAAACTAGGGATTTCTCGAGTTCTTCTTACAATTTTATCATCAAAACTCAAAATTGTAAACTCATTCTCAAAGATAATACAACTAAAAGTTTTATTTTTTATCATTAACTTAAAATCCCTTATTTTTTAGAAAAAAAACAAATATAGAGCTCTTCTCAAACTCTGTTGCCTATGAAGACAAAGAAAACGAATGATACAAGTAAGAATGATGTCGAAAATAACACCTATGTGGTCAGAAATGAGAAGAAAAGTGATCTGTTGTAGAAGGTTAAGCAAATTTGTTGAGTAATTATTATCTGTACTGTGTTGTTAAGTGAGAATGAGAGAGAAAGAGCCAGAGCTCGAGATTTGAAATAATGAAACATTTTGTATGGGTTGATTTGTATTTTGGAAAAGAATGACAAGTGGTTTTGAAAGTGTTAATTTGGTCCAAAATGATCTTAATTATTTTTAAAATCATAAAATATATGCGTAATTTTTAAAATCATATAAAAACAATTGAAGTTGTAGTTGACCGAGTACTCTAGGAAGTGACTTTGTGAAAACTCACCCCTGGTCCTAGATTAATCAATTTAGGAGTATAACATATGAACTCAATCGAAATTGTAAAAAACAAATGTTCCACATGTTGCATTAGATTTCTCATCTATTGTAAACTATCAATTAGATTAGGTAACAATAGATTAAGAATCTGATGTAAATCATCAACCAAATTAAGTCATCTGTTGTGATAGATTACCCATCTGTTGTAAATTATCAAATGGATTATCATATGTCGCAACAGATTACCCATATGTTATAAATTATCAAATAGGCGCTGCCATCTGTTGTGGATGACCCTATGAGAACTCACCCCTAGTCCTAGATTAATCGATAGTTTACCCTATGAGAACTCACCCCTAGTCCCAGATTATTCAATCAAGGTATTAGTACCCTAGTCCTAGATCAATCAATTAAGGTATTAGTCTAACATATGAGGTAGTAAGAATCGGTTCGGCTCAGAGTGATCAATCGCCGACTCTAGTCGGAAAGAATGCAGTATCGTTTCATCATGCAATTGACAAAAGACTCAATTGAAGTTGTAGTTGACCCTATGAGAACTCACATTCAATTAAGGTATTAGTCTAACATATGAAATCAATTGAATTATATATAAATAAATGCTCAACCTGTTGCAATAGATGTCTTTTTTGTTGGATCAAATCAAACAGATTATGTAATCTATTGCAATATATTACATATCTTTTATAAACTATCAAACAGATTAAGTCATCTATTGAAATAGATTACCCATCTATTGTAAATTATCAAATAGATTGAGTCATATGTTGCAATAGATTACCCATCTATTGTTAATTATCAAATAGGTGCTGCCATCTATTATAGTTGACATTATGAGAACTCACCCCTAGTCCTAGATTAATCAATTAAGGTATTAGTTGGACATATGAGTGTAACACCCCAATTTTTTGAACCGAAATACTACAAGGTGCTCATGACCCCGAAGGACCACAAGCTAACTCATGACTGATATCTGTACCTGTATACTGCATCATATATCATAAAATGCAAAAACATGAACATGAAAGGTCATAAGGTTCAAACTGAATAAACGTCTGATAACAAAATGTCTGAAAAAGGTATAACAATACCAAAACAAGTCATAAATACTGAAAATAATGAGATCTGAATATCTAATCTGATATCTAGTCTAAAATCCTCTAACTGAACTGAATAAGAGTTAAAGGAACATGTCTCCAACTAACTCCATCTAGAAACTGAATAGTAAATGCAACAATAATCATATCGTCCTTGAATGAGAAGGACTCACTGCAAACTCTAAACACTGGACTACTACTGCTGATCTGGAGTTCGTGCCTCTGAACCTATGGTGTAACATAAGAGAAATCACCATAGCGCAAATGCGTCAGTACGTCTGAATGTACTGAGTATACGAGTGAGGTGGGCTAAATGCAAAGGGTTATATGCATGAACAATGCTAACTAATATGAACGTGAGAATACATACATGCATAAACAACTATAACTGAACTCGTGTTGATGCTGACTACTGAGTCTGAATGCTGACGACATGACTTTACTGTTACTGAGGTACTGAATAGATTATTGACTATTTCTGACAGTTCAAATTATGAAGAACTGGTTTGAATGACTGTGTCTAACAGTCTTGAAACTGAATACTGGTAACGTTAGCTATGACAACTGATATAGCTGATATAAATATAATGATTGAACTAATCGATATAATCGATATTAAACGACTGTATCTGACAGTCTAAGTTCTAATAGAACTATCTGAGTTTCGTTCTACTTGGAGTACCTAAATCTGAGATCAGTCCTATCTATCGGGTGATCATGAGTATACTGATAATAAGAATGATTTGACTTAGTCTGAGATCAATTCTATCTATCGGTTGATCTTTAAATCTGATGATTCTGGTACTGTTTAACTATAGTTGAGATTAGTCCTGTCTAATGGGTGATTTTGAAGTCTATTTATAATGATAAGGATTGATTATCTCTAACAGTACTAAATCTGTACTACTGAACTGAGTTGACTGTATCTAACAGTCCTGAATCTATAACTAAAACTGTGGGATGTGTTCATCTAACCGACATGCCCCAAGCTAAGCTGACTGGGGTCCAATCTCTGCCTTGACTGGAAGGGTGTCAGTACCGCACCACTAGTAAAGACATCTGCTGTGGAGTCAGTCCTAATCTAGCAGGTGACTCTTGGGATCAGTCCTATACATATAAATATGCTAACGGGTGACCCCTGAGTATGTCAGTTCTATCTAACAGGTGACATCTCGTACCTACGCTGGCAACGTAGTTCTGGAACTTAGGGATCTCAGTCCTATTCTAGTGGGTGAGTCCCCATCCCTAGGCTCACTCGGTTCTGAATCCTACTCCCATCTAAAATACACTAATCTGAATAATAGAGATGAACTGAATTGATTAGTTGAACTGATACTAGTGGTATTGTTTAGCGGAGCTAAACTGAGTTTACTGAATTCTGATGACTAATAAAATGTACTGAGTTCTGAGGACTGATTGAGAGTACTGAAGTTACTGAGATTAACTGTGAATACTGAAGTTACAGACTGAGTACTGAGATCACTGAGATTACTGAACTACTGAGACTACTGAGATTTTTGAGTTTTCCTGAGTCACATGATTGACTGAATTCTATAGATCATGGCTTAAATGAGAGTATCATGATAACATGACATGGATCTAGGCACACAACTATATTTTTTAGTTATGAATATCCCTAGGACTCGATGGAAGAAAACTAACACACATGACTGACTTGAGTACGTGACCAACATCAACAACCTATAATATCATAACTTGGGGAATTCGATGAAGTGCATGGATATCATACATTTTGTACATAAGTAGGATTTGCAAGTAAGCATGGCATAATATCATAAGACTAGTTCATGAACATCCCAACAACATTTACAAGACACAATATCAACATGAAAATTATTGGAATGTGGTTGCATACCATGAATCCTTCACTTAGTCACAATTTAGCTATAATGCATGATTTCTAGTCTCTTAGGTATTTTATCAAACACCTTACATGCACAACTTAGGCATAGGTGTAAATCATAAAATTACTCATCATAAATAATCAAACTTACATGTTTTCAACTCATATGATGTCATAGATTCATAATAACACATAAAGATGCTATCTTGGTATCATTCAACAAATAAACATGATCAACAATCCATTCATAACATGAAAACCATAATATATAGTTTTAGAAAAGGGTTATTGAACTTCATGGATGAAAGGAGTCCATGAATGAACACAGGCATACCTTAGAAAGGAAACCTTGATGATTTGCTGGAGAGTTCTTGGATTGGAAAACTTAATTTTTGATTATCTTGGAAAAAGGCTTGAATCTTGCTTTTGAGAGATGAGTTTGATGGAAACCCTAATCTTATGGTTGAGAGTATAAGAGAGGGTTTTTGAGATTCTTAACTGAAGAAAAATAGGAAAAATTATGCCTTTTTAGGGCTATAAGTCGTGGAAGGCGAATGAAAAGACCAAAATACCCTTATGAAATAATTTCCCAGTTGCTGAAAAATCATAGCTGATGGCCTTTGTGATAGGGCATCACAAATATGATAAGCTATCACGAATATCGTCACTTAGCAGCTAGTTTCTGCCTAAGGCTAATGACCTTCGTGATAGGGTGTCACAAATGTGATAAGCTATCACGAATGTTGTCACATTGTTTCCAGCCTGACATGCTGGAGTAAAATGGACATAACTCTTAGCTCCGATATCGGATTTAGGCAAAATTGGTATAGTTGGAAAGATAATTCAAAGAAATTTAATTTGATATATAGTAAGTCACCCAGTTTGTCATATACCGATTGAAGTTGACTCAAGCTTTGACGCTCACTAAAACTTGAACGATAGAAAAACTTTCAACTTGTACTAGAGTTAGCGGACCTCTATGATCTAAATTCATGCTCAAATAGATTCTCACACTACATAATTGATTAACACACTAAATTTACATAAGATTTGAGGCTTTTGAAATATCCACGCATAGGAATGACGGATTTTCATGCTAGTCCAAAATGTAGGGTATTACAATGAGGTAGTAAGAATCGGTTCGGCTTAGAGTGATCGATCGACGATTCTTGTCGGGAGGAACTCAGTCTCGTCTTATCATGCATTTTCTAAAAGACTCAATTGAAGTTGTAGTTGACCCTATAAGAACTCACCCCTAGTCTCAGATTATTCAATTAAGAGATTAGTTGTGAACATACGAGGTAGTAAGAATTGGTTTGTCTCAGAGTGATCGATCGATGACTCTTGTCGGGAGAAATGCAGTACCGTCTCATCATGCAATTGCCAGAAAACTCAATTGAAGTTGTCGTTGACCCTTTGTGCTCATTCATCCGTCCCTAATTCCACCTAGATCAATGTAGGTACTATTATTAATCTTAACATTAAGCTAATGAGAGCACATTTTAACTCAGAATGATCGATCGATGACTCAGGTCAGGATGAACGCAATACTAATACCATGCAAATACAACGACTCAAATTGGATTTGTAATTGACCCTGTGAGCTCATTCATCCATCCCTCGTTCCACCTAGATTGATGTAGGTACTATTATTAATCTTAAGCTAATGAAGAGCTCATTCTTTCATCCCTAGTTCATCCTAAATCAATTGTAATAAAATCCGTTGCAACAAATAACTAAGTTGTTGGAGAATTTCAAATAGATAACAATATCTATTGCAACAGATAACATTTCTTATTTAATTATCAAATAGATATTTGCATCTATTATGATGGATGACTGAGGTATTGGAAATTTTCAAACAGATATTAATATCTATTGTAACAGATGACGTTTCTGATTTAGTTATCAAATAACATTTCCATCTGTTGTCACAGATGATTGAGCTGTTGGGATTTCTCAAACAGATATCTAAATCTGTTGCAACAGCCGACATATCTGTTTGAAAATCTTTTTGTTTTCTTTTAATTTTAAAGCAAGCTACTGTCCGAGTAGATAAAGTAGCAGTACTACTAAAGGCGGTAAAAAATATTTCTTGGATAACTCAAAAATCTCATTGAGTAGTCTTGTCCTGTCTTTTCAATGTCACCCGTTTTCTTACTCGTGCCCCTCAAATTATTAGTGAATTTTAATTAATGAATATTGAAACCCCTAATACTTCTTCCTTTTCATATTGACTTGGTACTCCCATCAAGAAAATATTAATTAAGGGTTTATTTTACTACCAAATTAGCCTTATTAATTATGTTTTATAAATATAAATTTGAATAAATACACTTTGTTTAGTCATTTAATATTAAGGGTAGTACATCTAGAAATTAGAATTATCTCATCTCTCCCCTCCTCTCCTTCAGCCCTAAATCTCTCTCTCATTTTTTTTTCTTTCTATCCTCTTTAGGGTTATCACGACTTTTTTTTCTCTCCTCTTTCTCAAAAATTTTCATTCGAATCTAAACTGATCGATATCCATATCTTATATTCCTCGACTGAAATTGTTGTTTTGACCCCCTTTTGACATTATATGATATGATTCGCTATTGCTCTTTCATTCTCATCTTCTTCTTGCAACTTTATTTACATCTTTTTATTTATTTAATTACCATTTTCTCATATCATATTTATTTAAAAAATTTGAAGGAACTTTTAATTGTTGAATAAACATACCGAGAATTTTTATTATAAGATGCAAAAAAAAGTCATCTGTTGGGAGAAGTTTAAAAGTCTTGTTGGTAGTATCATTTTTTTATGTATTTTATTTGTTTCTTTGTTGTTGATGTTGTTATTGATGTTGTTGGTGGGTCTGGCATTGTTGGAAATTGTGGTGTGGTGTTGCTGGTGGATTTGGCATTGTTGGAACTTATGGTGTGGTGTGGTTTAGACGGTGGGTGCTTCTTAGCTTAAAAATAGTGGAGTCCGAACAATCAACACAAGGAGTAAGAGAGAAAAAAATAAAAAGTTTAAAGTGAATAAGAAGAGAAGAGTTGGTTACCGAAATTTAAAAAATATGTGCTGAGTGGAATTGAACTCAAGACCAAAAGAAATAAATAGCCTTAAGCACCCATAAACAACAACGAGGTTAACCAAACAACTTTTACTATGGGTGCTCACTGATTAGATTATATTTTTTTTCTTTATTTCCACATACATATATAAAGTTCGATACGAGTTCAGTCTGTGCTCGCGCACCCAGAGGAGTCCATGTGGGTCCGTCCCTTGTTGTTGATGGTGTTGGAACATAGGATGTATGCTTCTTTGTAGTTGATGATATTGTTGGAACAAATATTGTTGTTTTCTTTGTTGTTGATGTTTTTTATTTGTTGTTTGTAGTTTATGCTGTTGTTGATGTTGCAACAGACGGAGCAACTGATGGAACAAATCAAACCACCAGCAAGGCTACTATGTATTCCAACAGACTCCATATCTGTTGCATCAGACTCCATATCTAACGCAACAGACTCCACATCTGACGCAAACTATTCGGGATTTATGTGTTGTGCGCGGTGTGCTACTTAAATAAAATTGGAGACTTTATTAATATGAAAATTAAAAAAATGAATCTAAATACAACATTTTATCTTTTTGTTATATTTCCGAAAGAAATAGATTGGTAATCTGTTGCAAAATATATTCCACCTGTCAGATAACTTACAACATATGGACAATCTGTTGCAACAGATGGATATATTAGTTTACTTTTCCTTTAGCTGTGGCGTCTGTTGCAACTTGCTAGTCATCTGTTTATTCAATTTCATCGAGAGCAATCGATTTTTCTAAAGAGTTCTTGGCCAAATTTAATTTTTCCTCTTGGACTGCTTCTCTTTTTTAATTTGCATCCTTCAAGCTGGCCTCCAAATTTAATTTTTGCCCTCAATCCAATAGCAGAAATTTAGTTTGGTTGAAGGATGCAAAGAAAAAAGAGAAGCAATCCAAGAGCAAAAATTGAATTTGGCCAAGAACCCTTTAGAAAAATCGATTGCTCTCGATGAAATTGAATAAACAGATGACTAGCAAGTTGCAACAGACGCCACAGCTAAAGTAAAAGAAAACTAATACATCCATCTGTTGCAACAGATTGTCCATATGTTGTAAGTTATCTGACAGGTGGAATATATTTTGCAACAGATTATCAATCTTTATCTTTCAGAAATACAACAAAAAGATAAAATGTTGTGTTTAGATCCATTTTTTTCTAATTTACTTATTAATAAAGTCACCAGTATTATTTAAGTAACACACACAACACATAAATCCCGGATAGTTTCAGCAATATTGCATTAAATCTCGAATAGTTTGCTAATTACATTTTATCCCAAAATTTCGAATTGTGATACATATAGCATATGTATCACTAGTAAATATGAATTCGGAATTTTATGTAATTTTGTACAACATTAAGGGATATTGTGTAATATGGTGTCTTAAATATGGGATTTGTGTAATTTTTTCTTTTAAGGGATATGAACAGTCGTGGCTTTTTGTTTGACTAAGTCCAGTCCCTTTCAATTCTCAATCATTTTATAAATAGGTCCCTCTGGCCTTCTCACTCACTCTCATTCATTCTACTATACTTACAATACTAATATGTCAGATCCTTATTCGTAAAAGAAGGTTCATATCGAGTCCTTGCAGGAATTTCAAAGGTAGTTTGATGAACTCCAGAGGGATTTGGCCGACTTCCGAGCAAGGCTGGGGAGGGCCCTGCTGCTGCCAGATGAAAATTGTCAGGTTGACAATAATACTAGTAATAATAATAATAATAATAATAATTAGGTTATTTTTTTCTTTCTTTTAGCGTATGTATTTCCCCTTTTTATATCCGATCTACCTATAAGGGATTCAAAAAAATCCATGTATATGTTTGGTTTGGTTTGATTTGGTCGATTTTGAATTTTTAATTCTTATTCAATGTTTAATTATCATTCTATTTATTTTCTATTCAAAACATGTCGGTGTTTGGAGTTAGGGATGCGGTCATGATGAGAAATTCTCTTAAAAATGGTTCGTTAATAAATAATAAGGAACTAAATGATATTATAATCGTAAAATAAAAATTATTTAATTTAAAAAAAGTCACAACATTGGATTAATTTAATTAAGATATATATATATATATATATATATATATAATGATATGATTTTTAAGAAAAAAGTTAATGAATAGTCATGACTGTGACTTTTGTCTAAACACATTCAACAAACAAACAAAAATAAAAAACGCTTCTAATGTATCAAATTCCTCATCTGTTGCGACTTATGAATCAGTTAGAAGAAATCAAAAAAGCTCCTTAAACAGATGGTCGATTTATAGCAACAGATAGTATATCTGTTGAAACAGATGGGTTATCTAATGCAACAGATATACAATCTATTTCCATAACTCAATTAATAAAAATGGTTATTAAAGAAATGGAAAGATTAAGTCACCACCGGCTTGATTTAATTAAGTCATTTCTATTCACAAAAAAGAATAAGGAAATAAATGATAAACACAATTTAAACCGTAAAAAACTCACCAGAAATATTCTTATTTTTAAATCTTCTTTATTGATTTATATAATTAAAAAGTCAGAAAATTTAGATGTCATGAAGATAATTTTTTTTTAAAAGATATATATATATATATATTATATATTGCAACAAATATATTATCTGATGCAATAGTTGAACTATTTGTTGCAACGAATGATATATCTATTGTAATAGATGATTTATCGGATCCAACAGATATATAATCTGTTGTGCAACTCAGTGTAAAAAATAAAGGGTTGCTAGAAAGAACTAATTATTTTAATAATTATAGAGCTAAGCTTCAAGCTGAAAAGTCATGACCTATCATAATATTGATTAATTTAATTAAATCATAACTTTTTATAGTAATCAAGAATGTCATTAATAAATGGAGGTGAACAGTTGTGCCTATAAATCTGCTTTATTAATTTATATAATTAAAAAGTCAAAAAATTTGGATGTCATGAAGATAATATATTTTTTTAAATATATATATATATATATATATATTATATGTTGCAACAGATATATTATCTAATGCAACAGGTTATCTATTTGTTGCAAATCATGATATATCTGTTGTAACAGATGATTTACCTGATGCAATAGATATATTATTGGTTGTCCAAGTCGGTGTAAAAAAATGGTTTCTGGAAAGAACTAATTATTAATAATAATAAAACTGAAAAGTCATGACCTATATAATATTGATTAATTTAATTAAGTCGTAACTTTTTACAGTAATCAAGAATGTCATTAATAAATGGAGGTGAACAGTTGTGCCTTTAAATCTGTTTTATTAATTTATATAATTAAATATGTTGCAATAGATATATTATCTGATGCAACAGGTTATCTATTTGTTGCAAATCATGATATATCTGTTGTAACAGATGATTTATCTGATGCAACAGATATATTATCTGTTGTCCAAAATAGTGTAAAAAAAAATGGTTCCTGAAAAGAACAAATTATTAATAATAATAAAGCTGAAAAGCCATGACTTATCATAATATTGATTAATTTAATTAAGTCATAACTTTTTACAGTAGTCAAGAATGTCATTAATAAATGGAAGTGAACAGTTGCGATTTTTTGCCTAACTCATTCAAGTTCAATCCTCTATAAATAGGTCCCTCCTTACTCAATCGTTCGTTGTACTACACACTATTTATTCCTCGCTCTTGTTACACCTTCAACTACTTTCTCTTCAAGGACTTGATAGCTTTTTTCCTGTCTCTAGTAAGTTTTTTTCTTGATTTTTGTGTAAATATACGTTGTATTACATTACATTCAAATTCTTTCTTTTCTTTACTTTTGTGTTTACGTGTATGTTTTTTCAACTTATGTATTTTTTAGATATGGCTAATCCTGTGTGGGATGTCGCTATTTTACTAGATGCCATAAGGGAACTGCAGAAGGAGATTCATGACCTACATTGGGAGTTGGCTGCCGTCAGAGTAAGGATGCTGCGGGAGATCCGCAGGCTACGAGGACACTGCTGCTGCCCTTTGAAGATTGGCCGGCTGGCCATAAAAATAATAATGATGTTAATAATGATGATAATAATAATTAAGCTTTTTTTCTCTTATCTATGTATTTTTTTTTGTTTGTTTTATAAAAAAATTATGTTTGATGCACTTGACTTTTTATTTCTTATTTAATTTTTGTGTTGTCTATTTCTATTTCTTAACGAATGACATGTCTACAATTAAGGAATAATTTGA
Organism: Capsicum annuum; assembly: GCF_002878395.1. Lineage (NCBI taxonomy): Eukaryota > Viridiplantae > Streptophyta > Magnoliopsida > Solanales > Solanaceae > Capsicum > Capsicum annuum. Next base: position 135,061,638 of record NC_061122.1, on the reverse strand, counting down.
TTCCAGTATCAATAGCAAGAACATATGAGTTATCTGTTAGGTTTTGTGTATGACAGGAGCTGTATTTTGTTGTTCGAAACATATTAGTAATCTGATGAAACAGATTATTTATCTGTTGAAACAGATTACTAATCTAGTGCAACAGAATACCCATCTATTTGATTCATAATCATATTACGGGCACCTAGAACCCTTAAACATGAATCCAACATGAGTCTACTGTTATAACAGAACATATATCTGGAGTCGCAGATAATGGATCTGTTTAAACAAATTGCTCTTGTATTGCATTCATGTTCGCATGCAAACTATTGTTGAAAAAACAACACACTAGCAGTTACGCAGATTCAACTAAAAAGCATAATCTGACTTACCAAAGTCTCCTCTCAAGTAAATTCTAAAGTTGAAAGTGATTTACGAAATAAAATTTGACATAAGAATTTGGTCAAAGAGCAGCAGTTGGGGTAACAACAACAATGGTCAATAAGAAGAATATGAAGTTGATAATGAAGTATAAGAAGATGATAATGAATCAGAAGATGATGAATAAAGTAGCAGCAACAATGAACAACAAATATCGCGAAGAGAGAGAAAATAACAACGGATGAGGAGAGATAAAAAGACATATTTTTCCCTTCGTTCTCCGTTATATATTAACTAATATTTGAATTAAAGTGTAAATTTAAAAACTTGTGGATTATTTTGAAATTTTCCAAACTTTCCTAAACCATAATGAAGTAATTGTCACATCTACTCAATTATTAAGACTTGTGTCACCTACACCTCATTTTAAAGCTTTTTTGTCACCTGTGGTCCAAACCTCCAAATACAGAGTACAAGTGTATATATAAACGACAACTATAGAGTGGTCGTATACAACATCTGGCACCAAAACATCTTACTTTAATGAGTTTAAACATTATATTAAATAAGCTATTTGTTTAAATAATAAAGATGGATATAATAATTAAATTTAATATCTTTTGAGTATGTGAAGATGGAGAATTTATTTATTAAACCTAATTTTTACTAAAAATATTTTTAATAGTCGAATCGACATTCATCTACCATCTGTAAATTGCAACAAAATAAAATAATAATAATAATAATAATAATAATAGTAATAATAGTAATAATAATAATAATAATAATAATAGAGACATCAAAGTAATACAATTAAATTTAATATTTACACACAAAAATTTTTTCAAAGTCGTCCGACACTCATCTGCTACCTGTAAACAATAACAAAATAATACGATAATAGAGATATCAAAATAATACAACTAAACCTAACCTTTACATTAAAAAATTCCTCAAAGCCGACCAATATTTATTTATCACTTGTAAACTACAACAATATAATACGATAAAAGTTATATCAAATCAATACAATTAAACTTAAATTTTACACATAAAAATTTCTCAAAGCCGATCGAGATTCATCTACGAACTGTAAACTACCACAAAATAACAAACTAATAGAGATATTACAATAATACAATTAAACCTAACCTTGACCTAAAAAAAATTTCAAAGCCGACCGACCCACATTCATCTAGCATCTGTAAATTAAAATAAAATAATAAGATAATAAAGATATCAAAATAATATAATTAAACCTAACCTTTACACAAGAAATTCTTCGAAGTCATCATCTACGACCTGTAAACTATAAAAAAAAAATATAACAGTGATCACAAAGCTTTGATTTTGATCTAACTAATTCTTGTTTGGGCGAAAATTTTAATCCGAAAGAATATATATATATATATACATACATGTTGAATTCTATTATGCTGACAAAAACAGTGAAGGAGTTGAGGGTTAGAAAATCGAGCATCCACCAATATAGACATGCAATTAAATCAAGTTTGATGAGCATCAATCATATTCTCCCAATAAGCAAACCGATTTGTTCTCTAGTTTAATGTGCATCTCAATATTTATAGAAGTATTTCCTTAATAGAGTCCTATTTTAGGAGTATTTTTTCTAATTTAACAGTAGAAAGAAAAATATTAATTGATTGTTCTACCATATATTTAGGAGTTCCATATATTTTAAGAAGTCTAGTAAAAAGAAAAATATTAATTAATTCTCCTACCATATATTTTAGGAGTCTCATATATTTTAGGAAGTGTAATTAATATAATAAAAATAACTAAATAATAAATTAAAAAATATTAAAAAGATAATTTTATCTAAAGAAGAGTCTTTTAATGAAGGGCAAAAAGTTCAAATCACTTTTCTAAAGGTCTTCACACGTTTAATAGATTATAGATTATAGATATAAAGGAGATCAATAGTCAATCCTACGTGGCTTGCTTTAGAGGTCTCCACACCTATCTTTTTTGTGGTTTGTTTGGATCTTTGTTGAGTTTATTTCTTATTTTAAATATTTGTGTGCTTAAGGAAAAATCAAAACTCACCACATTTAAACTCTATTTATTATGTAATAAAAGAAAAAAAAATGTTTAAGGTAACTCATCTATTTAATTTCTACAAATAATATTTGTAACTCTCAAGTTATTCATGATTTTAAATTTATAACCCCTAAATATTTAATACAAAAGTTAATGATACCTTATGGTATTCCTTTATTTTTATGTATATAAATTCATATTTTTTGCTTCATGAGATGTTATCCAAGGTCACCCTTCATTTTCGCTATTATATTCATGCTTTTGTTTGTTTTGAAAAGAAGAAAAAGATTTTGAATGGTGATAGGCTTGTGGAAGTAGATATCAAGACATTTATGTATTAATTCCGTTTTTTCTTTCTATAAAATTTCATATGTTTTATTTCATGCGATTCTACCCAATGTTATTCTTCATTTTCACATGATGTTTATGTTTTCATTTCACTTAAAAAAGAAGAAGATGTGCTTAAATGGTGAAAGACTTGTGGAAGTGGATATCGGCAAGAGCTCGCACATTTGATTTCAGCTTTCTTTTGATTTTTCAACTAATGATTAAAAATATAATAATATGTGTATCGTCTTATTTCTATATCTATATATGATGCCTCTTAAGTTCAATTTTTAAGTCTATAATTTCTTTTGGTTAAATGAATAACTTTGTAGTTGGAAATTTCCTAATTATTAATTAAGTTTCTTAATTTATAATTGATTTTTTTAGGCTTATGGAAGTACATACCGAGACATTAATGTATTTATTTCGTTTTTCTTTCTATAGAAGTTCCTATATTGTATTTCATGCGATTTTATCGAAGGTTATTCTTCATTTTCACTATGATATTTATGTTTTATTTCACTTGAAAAAAGAAGAAGATGCTATTAAATGGTTAAAGGCTTGTAAAAGTGGAAATCGGCAAGAGTTTGGACAATTATGCATTGATTTTATCTTTCTTTTTACTTTTTAATTAATGATTAAAAATATAATAATATGTGTATTGTCTTATTTCTATATCTATATAGATGCCTCTTAAATTCAATTTTTAAGTCTATAATTCCTTTTGGTTCAAATGAATAATTTGTAGTTGAAAATTTACGAATTATTAATTAAATTTTTTAATTTATAATTGATTTTATAGGCGTCTAGCTTATTTCCATTAATCACATGTAAAGTAATACAAAGCAACCAACCAGGGGCGGAGCCATGTGTAATTTTGGGGTGTTCCGGCACCCACTAAATTCGATGTAGATTAGGTATAATTATATAAGAAACACAGAATAAATGGTACAATTTATTAAAAAGTACCCAAAGAACAAACATATGATTGGGTGCAGTGGCTTGAGGATGTGACTCACATGTCTAGTTTTTCAGGTTCGAATCCCTACAGTTACATACTATTTTTTATAAAAAAAAATTTAGCACCCACAACCTTGAATTCCTGGGTCCGCCACTGCAACCAACATCCACTAATAGCTAAATAAATTTTAATAATTGAAATACATTCGTTATTTGGTTTTAGTTATGATTAAGTTTTAGGACTATCAATAAATATGCATGACATAAAATTTGAGAAATATAAAGGAATATGGAGGCGGGGGAGGAAAATGAGGTAATTAATTCTAAAAAATTTATAAATGTGAGGTAATTATGAAAAAATTTATATACACAAAAAAAACCATTTATGTTTTGTTCATTTCTTTTTTTTTTCTTTTTAATTTTAAAAAAATAGCGTATTTATCTGATTTATTTTTTAAAAAAAATTATATACATAACCAAAAAGAAACCTTTATGTTTTATTTATTTCTTCTTTTTCTTTCTTTTTAACTTTGAGAAATAGTGTATTATCTAATTTATTTTTAATCATTATAATTACAAGAATAAATTTTTTGCTCTTCACCTTCTGAAGTAGATGATTACATGTTGTTAACATATTTAATCTATGAATTGTACATCTATTATTTTGAGAAGCGATTGAGTCGGTGTAATTATTTTTTTTGTATTTTTTAATTTTATATTCTTTTCATATGAAGATCTATCTATATATATTTAATAAATTATTTGTATTATTAAGACAGCGCGAAGTGCGGATAATTTAACTAGTTAATTAACTAACTAGTCTAATGTAATCTAATCCACAACATCACTGCTAAGTAACCAATTCCAATAATACCTTATTTCGATCTTTGTGAGGTAGAAGATTGTTTTCGATAGATCTTTACTCAGGAGAATATTTATGAAGTAGAATTACAGGAATAGGTTAACACCGGTAATTTTGTTAAGAGGATTCAACTCTTGTATTTAGCATGTATTTTATTACTTTTGATTTGTGTATAAATGTATATTAGATAAAGTTGTTAAGCCAACTAAAGGGTATCATATGAACCCTTGCTTCAATATGACTTCACCACTAGTTAAGAGATACTGAACTTATTCAATTGGCAATAAGTTTTGCCTTATTGGACAAAATTGCTTAAACTGCTCAATTGTTCACAAGTTAATAAATAATACAATTGGAACTCCTCTCATTATTGTTGGTAACTTCTTGGAATGCCCAATAAAGAACATAGGTTATTTTTTAAAGATTATATCAAGTGGATCAAAAATTTTAGACCACATCTTATAATTGTATTCTATTGATGCAATTTTTCCGCCAAGAGGGGTTAAAGTGCTCCCGAATAAGCGGAAAAGGAGAAATCACCCCGTCTCCATCCTTGCCTTCTATATTTTGGTGTACTTTGGATGGTAAAACAACGATAATTAAGTTCAAGATTGGTGCTTGGTAAAAGTTGGTGAAAGTAATTGTATTTACTGTTAATTAAATTATAATTGCATTTACTGACAATTAAATTCTTTAACTTAATGATAGTGTTCGGCTATCAGTAAGAGAAAACAAGTAAAGATACCTTCTTCTCTAGAATCCTCTACTCAACGATGCAGACAAACTTTGCAGTAAATTCCATCCTTAAAGGAGCATGTGAAGAAGCCAGTTTTGCGCCATAAAATAATGTATAAGAAATAAACTGTATGTTCTAATTCATTTATTTTACGAGTTAGAACATATATATAAATGTGCATATTTATAAATTATACTTATGTATAGCGGAGATACCAAAATTTGATAGTCCTCACAATAACATTACGGTAGTTTTAATTTTCTTAAAATCCACTAAAATTGAGATATGTGTTAATAAATTATTTTCCTCCTCTAAAATTATGACATATAGTTGATAAGATTATGTTAATTTAATTTTTTTTAAATTTTGTAAAATTATGACATGCGGTTGATAACTTACTTTTCTCAACTAAAATTGTGACATGCAGTTAATAAAATTATTTTTCTCCCTCTAAAACTGTGACATGTTATTGATAAAATCACTTTTCTCATCTAAAATTTGATAAAATTGTTTTAATCATACATTTCTTTTTTTGCCACTTGAACCTTTGGACTCGCTATATCATAATAATATGATAAATTACTCTATTTATTGAGTTTGTCTTTGTACTTTTAATTGTTTGACTAATCGATTAATTCTCTTAGAAGTTTTCATTATAATATTTAGTTTCTGATAAATTACATATTGCTTAATTAAGTCAATTGATAAATATAAGAATTAAATATTCAATAACTTATTTTATCTATTAAATTACTTGTATTTTATGACTTTTATTAACACATTTGTCAAGAACATTATTTGTATAAAATTTTGACAATACTTATTCGATGATAAAATTAAAATAAAAAATTAAAACTATCTTTAGCATGTTGATTTTTATGGGAAATTTACATATATACACAAACTAAAGTTACCTTATTACATTAAATACCAATTTGGTAAAGTATTTACACAAATTCCAAACTAATTATATAAACCTCCTTTTTTTTACTTTCTCTCTCATAAACCTTATGCATCTAAAACACGATATTATGCATCTAAAACACGATAATTTCTTCTGTATTTTGCTCCCCATCTACTCCTATTACACACGCAATATCTCCTACATTTATGAAATCCTTTTTTCACAGCAAAATTCAAGTAACCTGTACTGGGAGGTTACCAATTTGTAAGTTTTGAAGCTTTAATTAATTTTACTGATTTACTTTATTTATTTATTTTTCAACTTTACCAATTTAGGATTTTTTTTTTTCGTTTATTCTCTAGTTGCATGTTCGTTTGACCGTATTTTGCAAGTATATTCAAGTTTCGTTATTTAATTTTTTTGTTTTTCTTCATATACTACAAGTTAGATTTTTTATTTTCTTGGTTTGTAGTTGCTTCTGCTTAATCGATATAGTGTAAAATTGGTAATGAATTCTCATCCTACCTTAAGTTTAGGACTTAGTCAGTTAGATTCTCAAAAATAAGATATTTTCGTTGGGTTTGGGCCTGGTATATTTGATTATGAAGAACCCAATTTTGCAGAGAATCGTTCAAAGCATCGAAACAATTCGGCAACAATGAAGAAATTGAAGAAAGTGGTCAGTTCTAGATCGAAGAAGTCAGGATCAAAAGCATCAAGTAAGAAGAAGTTTGATGATTCCGGTCGACCACGTCTTTTGAAGGTATTGATTATCATTATACATTACTTATATTGGAACACTAATGTATAATATCTTGGAACACATTAATTATTTTGGTACACTAATGTATAAAATTAGCATTCTGATATATATTTTAATATTTTATACATTGAAAGTTCTTATTACATATAAGAGGCATTTTATCTTTTTTGTGGTATTATACAGTTAGAAAGTCTTAATAAAGCTTTATATATATGTCATATATGTGTAAGGTGAAAATGTTTAGTTATACATTATACATTGCTTATTTTCGAACACTGATGTATAATATTATTATTCTGATATATATTTCTTTATGTTATACACTGCATGTTCTTATTACGTATAAGAGGCAGTTTATGTTTTATGTGATATTATATACTGCATGTTCTTATTAAGTATATTCCATATTTGGTGTTTGCAGAAAATATACTTATTCATAGCTTTGCTTTTACTTCTAACTTGCATATCACTTTCAGTTCAACCACTTTTGAGAACCTGTAAAGAAAACACTCTCTTAAAATTTTCAAGAATGTAGGAAAAGATTGTATTTTTTTTGGAACAAAAATGTCTTACACTAAGCAAGATTGCATTAATAGTTTGGTCCAGAATTTCAGACGTTTAATAGGAAAAAATGTGCTTACTCAAAAGTAACAATGGAAATTTTTTTAGAGTACTAGCAGCAGCACATATTGAGACCAAACTATTAATATTAATGGCAGGAGCATTTCCTAATAGATGGTATTTTGGTTCAGTTTCAAAAAGTCCAACAAAATTTTTGAGTCTTTTACTATTTATAAGCTAAAAGTAGAAGGAAATGAGTTATCAAACCTTGATTCTGGTACAGATTTCCAGGTCCAATGATCTGGTTCTTCCCTATATAAAATAGACAGTTCTTCAACTTAGATAATATACGATTTTTTCCCACTTGACTTCTCTAACGCAAAGCTCTATGATTATAACAGGAAGAATTATAAAATACAGGATTGCAAGAATTGATAAGACAATATCATGAATTCTACCTTAAGTTATTCAAGTTTTATACATATGCGCTGAAAGTAATTTCTGACCTATATTTTTAGTATTTTATTCTTCTAATCACTATGTAATAGTATTTGAACAAAGAGTGTTCAACTGACCATCTTTGTGCGGCTACGCCACTGAATAGCATATGTATACATACCTTGTTACCATCATCAAGGAGAATTGAGTTACAGAGACGAACAAAAAGCTCTTTTTTAGAAGAATAATTCAATAGTGTGACAGATTTTTTAATAATTTGGTTATAATCAGAAGGCAAAAATGTTTGCCAGATAAAATCATATGTTGTACCTGATTGGAGAAAGGAAGAAACGAGGAAAAGAAAAAGTGAACCACCAAATGAAATACAAAAGTTAGAAGTGATGTTGCCTACTTACTTGTCAGACAGTATTTTTTTTTAAAAGACAGATCGAACTGACTGGTCAACACTGGAAGCATACAAAGGGAGGCTTGGTCAGCGAACTGGTCTTATCAGTCACAACCCATTTGATGTTGAATACGTTCAAAATATACCACAGCAATCGTCTGATAGTTTGTAAGTAACTTTTGTTTATTTTTTTAACATGTATAGTCATGGTATGATTATCGAATGTATTATTTCTTCATTTTATTATCAAATCAGGAACTACGGGGTCTTTGTGACTGCATACGCAGAAATATTAAGTGAAGGGCAGCAAGTGCATTCATGTGATTTTGATGCTGGAAGTCAACGTGCACGGTATGCATCATTACTATGGCATTACGGAGTGACAAAGGCAAAGAAAGGTTACACAAGTGATAATAATAATCCTCCGCGTCCAAGGAATAGTTATCTCCAATCAACTGATGAAAGTGCAATTGTTACTTTAGAGTAGCACCTTTTTATAACAGACTAATTATTTTTTAAGTAGTTGATGTTAAACGGCTACATAAATTATTATTTTTTGGATGTTGGATTTTAATTTACATTTTATGGTGTCTTTTTTGTTCTTATACATATTCATCTTTTGAAGAATTGTTTTGCAATTACGTACACTATATTGTACTGATACTACATAGTTTGGTCATTAATGAGTTTGTCTTACCTAATATTATATATAACTTATGTCAACAAATTACACATTAATGTGTCATTGTATATGTAACACATTGTATTTCTACCAGTATGTAAATTCTGTTATAAGTTAATAATACATTGAACAGGTCTCTCATGATTTTAGAATTATTTATTACATAACATCATACATGTTGTCACACGTTCTTGACTTATTTGAAAACAATGAAAATATTTATCAGTATACATATTTATAAAGATAACACTACATCGCACATTATAAACATATTGTTAAGGAACGTTGCATTTAATGACATGTATCAGCCATTAAACGTATTATTGGTAAGCAAATATGAGTATTTTATAACAAAAATAATTTATATCATATATACACCCTAACGTATAATCCATACTCATATACATAACACCCAATATAAAGGTTACTTAAATTTTCACAAATTTTGTTACATGAATGTGTCGTGTCTAATGTTGTTTAATCAAAAACTGATACAAACGGTCAGTTAAAAGACACTGATTTTACTTTAACATCATACATGTTATTAACGTATAATAGTATATCATACATCACTTATATAATAAATGTTAATGGGTAACTATGTAAAACACAGTATGTTACAACAACTATTTACTGTAATAGTTCCAAAATTTCATACTATATACACAAATATAACTAGGTTATAATTACAAGTGACAAGGTAACAAAATATGATCTTTGCAAACTGTATTAAATGGTTATGAAAATGTCAAACATTGATTAGTAACTAAACATCAGATAACAATTAAAAACATAAATAAAAGATCTTCCAGCTTATCAAAAAAACTAATTAAAATGATTATTCAATTAAAATCAAACTAACCATAAGCATTAAGAAAAACAAATTATCTTCTTCACGATTCCTTTGGAAAGTAATCGCACGTCCTACGATTGTGGCTTGCACGCCCGCATTTATGGCAACAGTTCGAACTTGCAGTAAGTGATTCACTAGATTTCAAATGTCTTCCTTTCTTTGGCTTACCCGGAGGTCTTTTGTGTTTGGGTGGCAGAACTTCTTTGTCATCAACAAATTGTGGAATATTCTAATCCTTCATGTTTGGCATAGGAACTATCGGGAGTTCATACATCTTGACAATGGTGTTTGGCCTGTACAATTCTTAGTAGTATCGACATATACTTATAAAATTAATAATTTTATTAAAAATAATAAAATTGCCTTGTTACAGTTTTATTATACATTCGTTCGAAAGTATAATGACATATTATACACAGTTAATGAAACAACTATTACAAAACAAAACATCCATTAAAGCATCAACAAATAAAGATAATTTTTGGGTTCATACCTGTTGACACCCAATTTTTACTCTCCGTGCTTAAAATTAACGTCTTCAAGCTTTCTGATCGTTGAAGGGCACAAAATATAATTTTTACATATTTTTACAATTATTTGACAAATTATTGATAATCATCCTTACTTTAGGATTTTAATCAATTTGTTGTCACATTTTTACCTTTCATAATTTATTAATATTTTTTTTTAGTTTTAGGAATCTATCAGTACATTATTGTTTTTAACATTTTACAATCATCCACACACATGCACGACACATTTTTTTTTACAGTATTTTTTTTTAATTATATTTCAATAATTTCAATATTCTTTACATTTTTTTGTAATTACATATCAATACAATACCTACATTTTTGTACATTTATTACAATTCACAAAAGCTGAGTCGGATCAGTTATTTTAATGCACATAATAACAAATCAGTCAAGTCAAAATCTCGTAATATTTATGACACTTGACTTTTTCTCACCTACTATCCATAATTTAAGGAATGTATTTGGAAAAAGTTGGATTTGATATTTTATTTTATTATTATTTTTCTTTTTTAAATATCCAACATACATACACACAATAAATACACAAAATACACACGTACACGATATTATATCATATTCTTATAATATTTTTAAATTAATTATATTTTTTAATATTTTTAACATTCTTTATAATTTTTTTCATAATTACAAATTAATTTTTTGTATTTTTACGATCCACAAACACTGAATTGAATTAATTATTTTTACACATTATAATACAAAATAAAAAAATAAAAAAAGACAAACTTGCACAAAAAAGGGGGCAACCACATTTTCTCCCATGAAATAAGGAAAACCACACAATTCTTTAAATATATATATGTATCTATACACACCAATATACACACAAACACACATATACACACGCATAAACACACACACAGCACACGCATAATCTTCTCTTCTCTCTCACTTTCTCTCTCTAAGATCCCTCCACTCTCTCCTCCTATCCATGGAAACAGCCATGGATGCTACCTTCTTCCTCTCCACCACCAACGAAAAAACAACCCCTCACCAGCCCACAACCTCCACAAATTCGGCCGTTGTGCTGGTAAAACGTCCCACCGACGGGCTTCCAACCATCAAAGCACTGCCATCACTGCCCCTCCATTTCACTGTTGGCTTGACGGAGGTGATTTCAAGCGAGTCCAGCAGAAGCCACACTGCTGGCGCCGCCCCTTTTCCCCTCTTTCCCTTTTCCTTTTTTCGTTGTTGTCGTGCCCCACCGGAATTGGCCACAGGCGAGCAAGCTCCCTTTTCCCATCCCACTGCCCACCCAAAAATGGGGCTAGATCTGGCTATTTATTATATTTTTGGCGTTGCTTCGGCGAACGTCGTTGAAGCAACGCTGATATTTTGTTATTACTTTGAATTTTTGCCTTTGGTGGACTGGGTTTCGTTGTTTTTGTGTTAATTTTGTGCAGATCTATTTGAAATGATTCAATACCCGATGAAAACTTCATTTTGCGACTGACTGTAGAAGTGTTAATCTGCTGGGCTTTATTTTTGGTTCTCGTCTGTTTGCTTTATTGTGTGTTAGTTATTTTTCTTATTTCATGATTGATGGATTGAATTTGGACTGTTTGGCTAATTTAGAATTATTTTTTACTCAAAATTTACTTCCGAAGTTATTTTATTTAGCTAATTCTTTTGGGATGCTTTGGACATTTCGTCCCTTATTTACTTTATAATTAACTACACTGGTAACGAATAAAGATCGACATATGGCCAATGAAATTATCTCCCGTTAGATATTTGAGGTCACCCCAATACAAAAGATGGATTTTATTTTATCAAAATTATTATTTTATATTAAAGGCCTACAATTGGCCAATGAAATTATCTCTCTGTCAGATATTTGAGGCCACCCTATTAAAAAGATGGATTTTATTATATTAAAATTATTATTTTATATTAAAGGCCTACACTTAGCCAATGACATTATCTTTCCGCTGTATATTTGAGGTCTTCATAAATAAAAGACGAATTTTACATATACAAATACGTAACAAAAAATAAATATTTTTGAGCGATGACGAAATCTTTATAATATTTTAAAACTTTATCAGAGCCCACTGTTAAACAAAAATTATATTTTAAAATACGTATATGCACACGTACTTTTTAAATTTATTTTAATATTGTTTATTTGTTATTAACATTTTTATTATGAGTGTTTACACATGTTATCGAGAATACTTGCAGGGAATGACATTCAAAGAAGACTTTAAATTGTGTGTTTATATTTTTCATATTCTTAAACTTGTATAAATGTTAATCATAGTGAAATTTTATTTTTGAGGTGTTGGGCGGGATATTCTTTATTTACACAATTTTCACCACGCGTTTAGGAAAATTTAGGTCGTTAATATTTATATAAAAATATTAGATTGACTTAGATTATTTAATCAAATAATTTATATTTTCTACATTAAGAAATATTACTTAGTCTTTTTTTTAGAACAAGTTTTTCCTCTATTCAATTTTATCTTCTTTTTTTACATACATAATATAATTTTGTTTATATTTTTTTTACGACAAAACATATATATTATTTTATTACACTTACATAAAAGAATCAAGTTAATCAAGTAATTCACATATTATGTAGTCTTTTCTTCTCAAATAAATTTTACTTTTCTTTATAATTTTAATCAAATAAAAAATATTACTTGTAAATATTTTTTCTTTTCATGGCTAATCGACATACATTTCTTTTTCACACATCATAAAATACATATCTTTTACATGTTTTTATAACAATATATTTTATTTATATATTTAATATATACATATACCTTTACAGAGTTTTAAACATTTATATTTTTTTAAAAGAATTATTTTATACTTAATACACACACTTTTTACATTATTTTAAATATACCTTCTCCCTCTTTGATAAATTTAGTCTAGCCGAGTACCACAGTTGTGGATCCCGAAGGGTGCCTAATCTCTTTCCTTCGGGATAATTTGAACCCTTACCTAGAATCTCAATTGGTTTTCGCAGACTGAAACATAAATCACACATGTTAATAATTCAAAAGGTTTTCTTAGTATCTTTAAAAATTAGGAGGCGACTCTGTACAAAATTTAATTCTTTTAGAGTCTACGAGTCATGTTTTATTTGACCATGGCGAAAATAGGGAATAACAGAATGGCGACTCTGCTGGAAAAGCACAGCAGGTTCTAACCATGCTAGACTCAATTTTTCAATCAAGGAAGGTATTTTGACATTTTGCATACGATTAAATTCTTTGATCCTTTATTTGTTTATTGATAAATTTTTTTTTACATTATTTGCACAAATTAGTTTTGCTATTTAATAATTCTTTGATTCATTATTTGTTTAGTAAATATATCTGCACATTGTAAAGATTACTATACATTATTCTTTTTACTTTATTTAACAATAGTCACAATTTCATCGAGTCTTTGGCCGTACATTTACACACTATGGTTCACGCGGAGGGTGTCTTACACTTCTCCAAACCTTCTTTGAATTTCATAGTTTCAAAGTTGGTGCATTTAGGTTAGTGCGCCTTCTCACAACTGTTCAGCCTTACTCTCAGCCGTTTAGGAAAATTTCTATTCTAGAAATAGGTCAAGCCATGTACAAACTCACAGATAGGTTTGAACTATGTTTTGACCTGATTCTTATCTTGACAAAATATGTAGACAACACTGCATTAGGGTTCGGTCTCTTCACTATTTCAGAATAATTTCTCTAGAATTCAACTGGGGCAATTTTTCAAAAAGAGTTCAAAGACGTTCTCCAAAACTCTTCAAGAGCGCAAATTTCCAATAGCATTAGTGCCTAGCCGGCCTACTTCCAAATCCTCACCAAATTTTAATCTGAGAATACTTAGCTTCTTCTTTTGAACATCATAAACCATTAAATTTACGACGTATCGATACCCACTTTCAAAGCAAGGGTTTGATATTCTTTCATTCATAATAATCCTGCCAACTGTGGCTAAATAATGTCAGCATATCAAAGTTGTGTCAAAGCTCTCCTCATGGTTGACACCCATCCTCTCAATCATCTGATCGGATTAATTTTGATACTAAAAGCAGCTCTTTCCTTATCTTTTTTCACATTATTTTCATAGATGACCATCATTTTTTTACAATCATACATGACACATATAAATTTACAAATTTGTCTGAACTACGCAGACCTGATTCTTGTTTTCATAAGATCGTAGGCAACCCTCATTCGGGTTCGGTCCCATTCTTTTTCTCAAATAAATAAAAATTCATAATTTTGACTTGGTTGGTACCAACACAATTAGGAGTGTGCACGAGAAAGAAAATGGTATGATGGAGAGGACCGACTTCATGGTAAACCATAGATTCTTTTGGTACCTTTTTATCGAACCTGAGTAACACTCGAAAATTCTCTTGCATACATGATACGAGAATGACAACGGAAACACAAAACAAACACACAAAACAATCGACTAGTCAAGAAAACCATGGACCTTTTTGGATGACCCCTCTCGGATTCAATTAACAACAACAAGAACACAATGTATTGTGGTGTTTAACACCTAAAAACAGCCAACAACAAACTATGTTAACAACAATAGGATGAAGAACAACAACAATGAAACAAGAACAACAAGTCACGGGTTTAGATTACAAGAAGACAAATAAACGATTACAACATAAACAAAATGGATTGATAGTTAGACCTTGGTTGGTATAATCTTAAGAACCCAAGAACATATGATAATCTTGGACCCTTAACACTACACAAAATGGTTAACCTAACTCCTACGTTGATACAAGAAGAACTTTACCTCCTCTGAGCACCAACGTATCAAGCCAACATTGTAACATAAGTGATATCCACACTTGTTGCCCTCATTTTGGTGTGGTGGTTGTTCCAAGCCCTTCAACTAAAGGTGTTTCAAGTTTCAAGTCTTACATCAATAAACAACTAAGCCCTAAAAACCCTCTCTTATTCTATTTATATTACATTAAAAAAGAAGACAAATGACTACTCTACCCTTAATAAGAGGGGCTCAATAAAGATGGCCCAAAATCGTGAGCTATTAAGTCTCCAAAACCGTGAATCCCCGAGTCTTCAATGCTTCAAGGAATCTTTCACTCACAGCCTTGATGAATGGTATGCTCAATGGTAGGCTCAAAATGGGTGTTCCTTGAATATTCTTGTGCCCTCGGGGTGACCAAGTCTTGAGCCTTTAAGTAATGGTCTCTAATCATGTCTTCAAAAATTAGGGTGGCCATTTGACTTGTAACATCTTGCCCTTCTTGAAAAGGATTCGACCTCGAATCCAAACCTTACAAGAACGAAGAGAAGACAAACAAGCACCACATCCTCATGACATGAGGGTTAGAGTTAGTACAATAAACAACATCAACATGCGAAGGAGGTACATACCTGAGATATAGCTACACATCCTTGGCTTTAATCACGAGGGGCTTAGCAAAAATATTACAAAGGGGTGGTGTCGTAATTGAAAGTAAAGCCCACATAACACATATAGAAATATCACTCAAACAAGTGGACCAACCAACAACTATCTGTCCTTCACACCCTAAGAAGTTATCAGGGTCAAATAAAGATGTAACCAAGGGCGTAGGTCTTGGCCACTCTCACTTTTCCCTAGGGTATCATCCTCGAAATTAAGAAAATCTTCTTTATCACCATTAGAAATATCATGAACAAAAAGAGGGATAGAAAGGTATTCCACAAGTCAACTTCAAATAAAGAGTTCTCATGCATGCACTTACTACTAGTTTCAAAATCTCCACTAAAAACATGTCCAACATAAGAAACACATAAAGAAAAAGTAGATGGAATTTCTAAGAACATATCACCTTCTCTTTCACAAGAGTAGTCCTTACATACATACAAACCATCATGGGAAGCCAAAGGAACACTATCAAAATCATCTCCACAAGGACAATCACAACTCGAGTTTTCTAAACATTCAAGCAAATCAAGATCATCTATGCCCGGTTGATCATTTTACTCACCCTCACTAGTTGTTGGCAATTCACATACCAATGTAGACTCACCTTGTTTTTCACAAGGGTCAACTAGTGTTTGAATACTCTCTTCACTTGGTAATGGAACCTTAGTCAAGTTGTAAGTGCTAGCACTAGATGGACACAAATCATTCTCACGAGGAGAATCAATTTCATCATCTAAAGGATCAACTAGTGCTTGCGTACCTACAACAAGAGTTTGGTCCTCATGCGACCTAACAATATCAAGAGTATCACAAAAAGAAGAATCATGCACTCCTACACTAGGTAAAACCGCAACTACGTTCATAGGAGTGTAGGGGATAGCATATTTACCTCATAGCTCACATGAGCTACGGTCTTCATCTTGACGTGTATTCGAGAAGCCCATGTAATCCCTTGGAACTCCCATGTGATCCAACCTTTTATTTATCACTTCCCATTGACGGGTAATGGCTTCAAGTTTAGCCAAAATAGCACTTGCAGCCGCGGGTTCCATTGTAATTGCACCTAAAAAAAAAAAAAAGAACAAGCCTACAAAGCAAAACATAAGTTAGTTCGAAATAACCTCACCACACTCTCACATACTTGATCATCTCACACTTGGAATCACAAGTGTTGCAAGTCGGCTTGTAGTTCGCGATGAGTCGAGGGGTGAGTCTACTTGTTGGTCGAAATGGATTTTTTGTTTGAAGACTCAAGGAAATGATGGTCGAACTTA
Source organism: Capsicum annuum (assembly GCF_002878395.1). Classification (NCBI taxonomy): domain Eukaryota; kingdom Viridiplantae; phylum Streptophyta; class Magnoliopsida; order Solanales; family Solanaceae; genus Capsicum; species Capsicum annuum. Next base: position 135,044,468 of record NC_061122.1, on the reverse strand, counting down.
AACCAAGAAGTACTACGATTTATAAAAATGACAAAAACATAGAAGAAACGTAGACACGAGTAATGGATGCAAAGGACTAATTGACAATCTAGTAGGAGTTTACTAGTTTGTTAATTAGTTCTAGGATCAACTAATGAAACTAAGAATCAACAATTAGAAACTAGTAAAATCCAAATTTGAGCGTAATATTGATGGTGAACAGTAATTAGGGTGACGTGGCAGCATGTAATTGATCTCAAGCCCACAGAACTTTAATCATAAATTTGAAATTTCAATTTTCACATAATTTGGAATGGAAGACAATTGTATTTGGAGGGAAAGTATAAGTCTTGAGTCATTTGTAAGTTTAATCTCAAAAAGATGATCTTGACTTATACTAGTTCCACCAAACTAGGCTCCTTGATTTAAGGATAGTAGTTGAAAAAGTTGATGGCAAGTCTAGGAAGTGATGACTCAAGTCTTCTCACAAACACACTTTACAACTTTTATCTTCACTCCTTTTGAATCTATTTGTACTTTTTGTTGGTTTAAGTATGAGAAGAAATGAAGAACAATATGAACACAACAACAACCTTTCAATAACACATCAACAACACACCAACAATGTCCTCCAATCTTCAATAACAAGGCATAACACACGGCCAACTTCAAATCACAACACATGGCCACTTTAAGTTCACAACAACAAGATCAATATTATAAGCTCAATTTTAGATCTAGAGACCTTTTGTGTTAGTGAGAAAGAAACCAACACAAGAAAAACAAAAATCTACTAGGTCTAGTACAAATCTCAGCCAAGACAACTTCACAAGAACAACAACTTTCGGCCAAGAACAAAAAAATGGACAGATTTTACCCTTTTTCTGGAATTTTCAATTTTTTTCCTTTTCAATAATTTTTTTTCAAGATTACTAGCCCAAGATTGATCTTGTGGGAACAAGATCAATCCATGCTATGATACCAAATGATACGAGAATAACAACGAGAACATGAAACAAACACCTAAAACAGTTCACTAGTCAAGAAAATCGTGGACCATTTTGGATGACCCCTCTTGAATTCAACAAACAACAACAAGAACACAATGTATTGTGGTATTTAACACCTAAAAACAGCCAACAACAAACTATTTTAACAATAACAAGATGAAGAACAACAACAATGGAACAAGAACAACAAGTCACGGGTTTGGATTACAAGAACACAAACAAACTATTACAACATAAACAAAATGAATAGATAGTTAGACCTTGGTTGGTATAATTTTAAGAACCCAAGAACATATGATACTCTTGGACCCTTAACACTACACACAACGGTTAACCTAACTCCTACATTGATACAAGAAGAACTTTACCTCCTCTAAGCACCAACGTATCAAGCCAACATTGCAACACAAGTGATATCTACACTTGTTGCCCTTATTTTGGTGTGGTGGCTATTTCAAGACCTACAACTAAAGGTGTTTCAGGTTTCAAGTCTTACATCAATAAACAACTAAATCCTAAAAACCCTATCTTGATCTATTTATATTACATTACAAAATAAGGCAAATGACTACACTACCCTTAATGAGAGAGGTGGCCATGGAGTGTATTTTGGGTGAAGTAAAGTGACCAAAATACCCTCAATGAAGATGGCCCAAAGTCGTGAGCTATTAAGTATCCAAAACCGTGAATCCTCGAGTCTTCAATGCTCCAATAAATCTTCCACTCACGGTCTTGATGAATGGTAGGCTCAAAATGAGTGTTCCTTGCATATTCTTATGCCCTCGGGGTGACCAAGTCTTGAGCCTTTAAGTGATGGTCTCCAATCATGTCTTTAAAAATAGGTGGCCCTTTGAATTGTATCAATACATCTAAGACAAGAACGAAATCAACCTCATCGTTTCAACTGCATTGTGTGGTGAGCTTTATACTAGTTCATTGCATTGCATCGTTGATTCAAAACTTGGCCTGATTGTCTGTTGAGGTAAAATTATGAGTTACACTTAGTTTGAGAAAGGATTGTAGGCCTTCTTTGACCCGATTGTGCCTTTCACAGCCCACCAAATGACATCAATCCTTAGCATTCCCTCATTTGAGCCTGAAGCCTTTTCTTTGGATAACCACATCTTAGTCTATATCTTTTAAGTGCTTACGTGCACTATCCCTCTTTTGGCTCACCTCCTTGAGTGCACTAAGAACATGCAAGTTGCGAATGAAGATTCAAGATCAAAGCTGCCAAAGACGAAAAATGTATAACCCCAGAAAAGCAAAAATAAAAGACGACTTCAAAGAAAAAGGAGCAAAAATCCCTCATAAAAGAGAGATAACTTCAACAAAGATGGAGAATCATTATAAAAAAAAAGAAAAAAAAACACTTACCAAAATTAAGGGAAAAGCTTCAGCATAAGATTCAAACGAAGTCAAAGTAAACACACAACAAAGGGCAAAGAAGCACCACAAAGAAGATCGAGCGTTAAAGCGCAACAAATGTCAAAACACGAATATAGTGCAATGCTCATTGAGGAATTAGTCATTTTTATCCCAAATGTCATCCTACCAGCCCGACCCCAAGCCTATATTACAAGCCAATCACAAGTCCTACAAGGTCCTACTCTAAGTGTTCCCATATTAGTGGATACTTACATGAAGTCCAAGCTTATGGTATCATAATTGCATTCATCGAACTTTTTTCTAAGTGTGAGTGCATATCTTTGGACGTCTCTACATTTGAAATAAAAATACTCAAATAGGTGTGAGAACGAGATTTTTTTTCGGATAGGGTACTTGAAACATAAGAATAGGCTTCAAATCTTTGTTTGAAGCAAGATGAACGAATCTTGTTGATACTTAGGTATGTCTAAGGTACCACTTGAAGCTATAGGAGTTACCTTGAAGTCGATCTCGGTTAGTTGGGAAAAAGACGGGGGAATTCTTATACACACTACTAATTATTGGTATCAACTACAGTCAAGGCACGATTATGCTTTTTTCAACTTTCAACATTTCTTACAAAAAAAATACAAAACAATTTTGTTTCACTGTTCAACACTTTTTACAAGGAAAACACAAAATAATTTTTTACAATTTTTACCTTCAATATTTCCTACAAATAAAACACAAAATAATTTTCTACATTATTTCACATTTCTTGCAAAAAATACAAAACAATCTTATACATTTTTCACCTTTCAACTTTCTTTAAAAAAAATAAAAAATAATTTTTATATTTTTACTTTTCCACATTTCTCACAGAGAAAATACAAAATAATTTTCTACATTTTCACTTGTCCACATTCTTACAAAGAAAATAATTTGTTGATTTTTTGTACATTCAACATTCCTTATAAAGAAAATACAAAATAATTTTCTTCATTTTTTACAAAGAAAATACAAAGCAAACTTCTACATTTTTTACCTTTCAACACCTTTTTTACAGCAAAAATGCAAAAAATAATTTTCTTTCATTTCAAACACATGACTTCACATACATGCATTACACTTCACATGCAAAACACCCACCTTCAAATACATACAATTGACCTTTATTTTCAAGTTATCGCCCTCAAACACCGACATTTTTCTTTTCTAACAGGTGTTCTCAGAGCTCTCACATTTTCAGAACCCCGCCAGTCGAGAGGCTATTACCTTTCAATTACTCAGCCAGTCAAGAACTTCTTTATTTCAGTAACCCTGTCAGTCGAGAGACTATTACCTTCCAACTATTCCACCAACTGAGAGGACATTAGAATTCGATTACCTCATCGGTTGATGACCTTAGTCTTCATAGATAATTGAGGACGACTATTAACATCAGTCTCTATAGACAATTGGAGTGTCATTAAGTCTTCGTAGATAATCAAAGACATCATCATTCAACATTCATCTCCATAGACAATTGGAGATGTCGTCAAGTCTTCGTAGATAATCGAAAACATCATCATTCAACATCCGTCTCTAGAGACAATTGGAGACGTCGTCAAGTTTTCATAGACAATCAAAGATATTATCATTCAGCATCCATCTCCATAGACAATTAGAGATGTCATCAAGGCTTCGTAGCTAATAAAAGACATCATCATTCAACATCCGTATCCATAGACAATTAGAGATGTCATCAAGTCTTCATAGACAATCGAAGACATTATTCATCACATTAGCCTCCATAGATAATTGGAGGTGTCATGCATATGTCTTCGTAAATAATCAAAGACGTCACATCAGTCTTCGTAGACAATCTAAGACGATAATCCACACCAACCTTTATAGACAATTGAAGGTGTCATGCATCTATCTTCATAAATAATTGAAGACGTCACAACAGTCTCGGTAGATAATCAGAGACGACAATCTACACCAGCCTTCATAGACAATTGGAGGTGTCATCCATATGTCATCATAAACAATCAAAGACATCGCATAAATCTTCGCAGATAAGCGGAAACGACAATCCACACCTGCCTTCATAGACAATTGAAGGTGTCATGCATCTGTTTTCGTAAATAATCAAAGACGTTATATCAGTTTTCATAGACAATCGAGACGACAATCCACACCAACCTTCATAGACAATTAGAGGTATCAAGCATCTGTCTTTATAAATAATCAAAGACATCACATCAGTCTCCATAGACAATTGGAGATGACAATCAACACCAACCTCCATAGACAATTGGAGGTATTATGCATCAAGTCTTCATAGACAATCGAAGACAACATGATTCATAACATTAATCACCATAGACAATCGGAGACGACCATCAACATCAGTCTCCATAAATAATTGGAGATGTCATCCGTCAATCTTCATGGAAAATTGAAGACAACAATCAACATCAGTCTCCATAGATAATTGGAGATGCCATGCATCAAGTCTTCTAGACAATCGAAGACATCTTTCATTCAACACATAGGTCCCCGTAAATAATCGGAGCCTCCATTCATCCTGAAGTCTCCGTAGGCAATTAGAGACATCATGCATCTTTTCAACAAAAAAGTATAATTCATAACAACAATACATTTTTGCAAATCTCACACATCATACACTGGGGCAAATTTTGAGAATTGCCCCAAAATTTTCTACTTTCTCATTTCGAACTACATTGACCTAATTCTCGCGACACTCGAGATATATAGGAAGCTCTATGCAGAATTCGGTCATAATTCCCTAATCATTCTTTCTCCCAGCAAGTACACAATCTTGCATCCCCAACATCTCACAACCCGATACTGGGGCAATTTAAAAAGAGCATCGAAAATAAATGGATACTTCCATTCCTAAATAGTCCTTCTCTCAATAATCATTCCACATGATCATTCGCCCCAATAACAAGGCAAGAAACAAATTGCCTATTCTTTCGGACTACACCCGACCTAATCCTTATACAACTCGAGGTATGTAGGCAACTCTGAATTAGAGTGCGATCGAATTTTCTTCAATGAATAAAAAAATATATCATTTTTGTCGAGCAAAATTGGTTACACGTCAATATTTTTATTTGAAGACTTCTACATCGTCCTCAAATAAGAAGGGGCAATTGTTGACACCCAATTTTTTCTCTCTATATCTAAATTTAACGTCTTCAGGCTTCCTAATTGTTAAAGGACACAAAATATAATTTTTACATCTTTTTACAATTATTGATAATCATCCTTACTTTAGGATTTTAATCAATTTGTTGTCACATTTTTACCTTTCATAATTTATTAATATTTTTTTATTTTAGGATTCTGTCAGTACATTATCATTTTTAACATTTTACAATCATCCACACACATGCACGACACATTTTTTTACAGTACTTTCTTATTAATTATATTTCAATAATTTTAATATTCTTTACATTTTTTGTAATTACATATCAATACAATACCTACATTTTTGTACATTTATTTCAATCCGCAAAAGCTGAGTCGGATCAGGTATTTTAATACACATAATAACAAATCAGTTAAGTCAAGATCTCGTCATATTTATGACACTTGACTTTTTCTAACCTGTTATCCATAATTTAAGGGATGTGTTTGGGAAAAGTTAGATTTGATATTTTATTTTATTATTATTTTTATTATTTAAATATCAAACATACATACACACAAAATACACACGTACACGATATTACATCATAGTTTTATAAAAATTTTAAATTAATTATAGTTTTCAATATTTTTAACATTCTTTATAATTTTTTCGTAATTACAAATTAATTTTTTGTATTTTTACGATCCACAAACACTGAATTGAATTAATTATTTTTACACAGTATAATACAAAATAAAAGACAAACTTGCACAAAAAAGGGGCAGCCACATTTTCTCCCCTGAAATAAGGAAAACCACACAATTCTTTAAAATATATATATATATACACACAAACATACACATACACACACACAAAGCACACGCATAATCTTCTCTCCGCTCTCACTTTCTCTCTCTAATCTTCCTCCACTCTCTCCTCCTCTCCATGGAAACAACCATGGCTGCTACCTTTCTCTTCTACACCACCAACAAAAAACCAACCCCTCACCAGCCTGCAACCTCCACAAATCCAGTCGATGTGATTGGTAAAACATTCCACCGGCGGGCTCCCAACCACCAAAGCACTGTCGCCGCTGCTCCTCCATTTCACTACTAGCTTGTCGGAGGTGAATGCCGGCGAGTCCAGTAGAAGCCACCACTGCTGGTGTCGCCCCCTTTCCCCTCTTTCCCTTCCCTTTTTGTCGTTTTTGTCGCACCTCGCCGAATTTGGTCACAGGCGGGCGAGCTCCCTTTTCTTGTCCCACTGCCCACCAAAAAATAGGGCTATATCTGGCCGTTTATTATATTTTTAGCGTTGCTCCGACGAACGCCATTGAAGCAACGCTGATATTTTATTATTACTTTAAATTTTTGCCTTTGGTGGACTGGGTTTCGCTGTTTTTGTGTTAATTTTGTACATATCTATTTGAAATGATTTAATACCCGATGTAAACTTTATTTTGTGGCTGACTCTAGAAGTTTTGATCTGTTGCGCTTTATTTTTGGTTCTTGTCTATTGGCTTTATTGTGTATTAGTTATTTTTCTTATTTCATGATTGACGGGTTGAATTTGGACTGTTTGGCTAATTTAGAATTATTTTTTACTCAAAATTTACGTCCAAAGTTATTTTATTTAGCTGATTCTTTTAGGCTGCTTTGGATATTTTGTCCCTTCTTTACTTTGTAATTTACTACACTGGTAATGAATAAAGATCGACACATGGCCAATGAAATTATCTCCCATCGAATATTTGAGGCCACCCCAATACAAAAGATGGACTTTATTTTATTAAAATTATTATTGTATATTAAAGGTCTATAATTGGCTAATGAAATTATCTTTTCGCTGGATATTTGAGGCCACCCCATTAAAAAGACGGACTTTATTTTATTAAAATTATTATTTTATATTAAAGGCCTACACTTAGCCAATGACATTATCTTTCCATCGTATATTTGAGGCCTTCATAAATAAAAGATGGATTTTATGTATACAAATAAGTAACAAAAAAAATAAATATTTTTGGGCAATGATGAAATCTTTATAACATTTCAAAACTTTATCTGAGCTCACTGTGTAACAAAAATTATATTTTAAAATACGTATATGCATACGTACTTTTTCAATTTATTTTAATTATTATTTATTTGTTACTAACATTTTTATCACTTGTGTTTATACAGGTTATCGAGAATACTTATCGGGAATGACATTCAAAGAAGACTTTAAATTATGTGTTTATATTTTTTATATTTTTTATATTTTTACTCTTGTATAAATGTTAATTATAGTAAAATTTTAATTTTGGGGTGTTGGGCGGGATATTCTTTATTTACTCAATCTTCACCACGCGTTTAGAAAAATTTAGGCCATTAATATTTATATAAAAATATTAGATTGACTTAGATTATTTAATCAGATAATTTATATTTTCTCCATTAAGAAATATTGCATAGTCTTTTTTTTAGAAGAAGTTTTTTCTCTATTCAACTTTAACTTTTTTTTTTTACATACATATACTAATATAATTTTATTTTTTTTTTTTCTACGATAAAACATATATATTATTTTATTACACTTACATAAAAGAATCAAGTTAATCAAGTAATTCACATATTATGTAGTCTTTTCTTCTCAAATAAATTTTACTTTTCTTTATAATTTTAATCAAATAAAAATATTACTTGTAAATACTTTTTCTTTTCATGGCACATCAAAATACATTTCTTTTACACACATCATAAAATACATATCTTTTACATGTTTTAATAACAATATGTTTTATTTATATATTTAATATACATATACCTTTACAGAGTTTTAAACATTTATATTCTTTTAAAAGTTAATACTTTCAGAAACAATAATGGCATCACTTTTGTATGATTTATAACTAATTTCTGACTCCCAGACACCGGAATGACGCAATAATATCGGGATGTTCATCTTGTTTTCCTAGAAATCAAGAAAGAAGACGACTTTTTTTTCTCAGGAACGTATATTAATAGTAAGGTTTAAGAGTTTTTTTTAAATTGAAATTTCAGTTACTATATTAACTCATACACTACATAATTAGAGGTATTTAATGGTGTAATTTAAGTATTCAGAAGATATTTTCTGATTACTCTTTCCTTAATTTTAGGTAAAACAGTTTTATTATACATCACACTAATGTATAACAAACCCACGAATGTATAAGTATATTTTGTAAATAGGGAGAGAAAAAATCTTAAGGGATTATCTGTAAATAGTTTCAAATTACATGGGATTTCTGTGGTTTACACGATTTTTATACTTATACTAGTTTCCTGAGGCCCATGCTAAGCCCCGGCCCAAACTCATGATATAAAAAATAATAATTTAAATTCCAAAAACGTACATAATTTATATTATATCTTTTACTTTTTAATTAACATAATCTAATGACCGACGTATTAAATTTATTTTGTTGATAAATTTTATAATTATTAAAGTTCTCAATCACATAAATGGATAATTTTAAGTAATTTTTTATTTGTGTGAAAGAAAGTATTATTGGAGAATTAGAATATATCAAAAGGCCACAAGTAATTTAATATCTTATAAAATAACATGATGATATTTTAATAATGGCAATTTAATGATGATCAAAAATAGAAAATATCGATATTTTAATGAGTTTGTGGGTATGTAATTTCTCAGTTATAGATAGAAACAAGTTTGTTTTGATATTTATTGTTTTATTTTCACCTATAATTCCATTTGACAAGAGTTTTTGTAAAATTTATTTTTTTCAATCTATGACAACAAAATATTTTAATGACTTCAAGTATATAAAAAAATGGTTACAACCTTAATTTTGAAGATTTACATAAACTAACTTAATAGTGATCTATAAGAATTTTAAATAATAATTAAATTAAATTAATAGATTGTTCCATTTGGTCTATTTCCTTGTCGTGCTTATTATTTACGTACCCCTTAAAAAATATTCTGTTCACCCTATTTTAATTATTGATTTATCTTTTTTCATGTCCGCTAAAAAAATAATAAAGGCAATATAATATTTATTATTGATTAAATTATCCTATTTATTATATATTTTTTAAAGAATTGAACAATATTTACTATAAGGGTGTAGTTAAAAATTATGACTAACTTTGACTTTATATGAAAGTTATTTTTGAATAACTTTTTTGAGCAAAAGTGATTATTAATTTAAAATGAAGAGAGTTTTAATAAAAAAAAAAAATTTATTAAGTGATAAAAAGAGACAAATTACAAACACACAAGTGGGAATGACCTTAACAAAAATAATAAAGACAAAAATAAAAATATTTAACAAAGGAACACCATCAATTGCTACGTGTATTCTCTTAACTCACTTAGCCAAGAACTGAAACACCTAAAATGTCCTTGTGAGGATTATCAAAATTTGAGATTCTCCCTTATATATAATTACTACTATATATAGGGAGGATCTCCCTTTTTGGTAGTCCTCCCAAATTTCTTAATGCAATTAAATAGCTACACATGTTTACTTATTTTCCATACATGTTGTTACATTTTTCCTCATTTATTCTTTTATGATATTTTTATTTGAGACTTTGTAATTGAACTATACATAGTATTCTTATTTTTTTTTAATAAATCTCTTCTTATTCCTTATTAGATTACTTATTCCTTTTTACTTATTTCTTATATTAAAAATTAATTATTTTTCTTTCTTATTTATTTTAGTAAATCACGAAAGATTTATAACTTTTTTCACATTATTATTACTATTACTATTATTATTAATAATTACTACCATATATAAGGGAGGATCTCCCTTTTTGGTAGTCCTCACAATTTTTTAATGCAATTAAATAGCTGCACATGTTTACTTATTTTTCATACATGTTGTTACATTTGTCCTTATTTATTCTTTTATGATATTTTTATTTGAGACTTTGTAATTAAACTATACATAGTATTCTTTTTTTTTTATATATAAATCTCTTCTTATTCCTCATTAGATTACTTATTCCTTTTACTTATTTCTTATATTAAAAATTAGTTATTTATCTTTCTTATTTATTTTAGTAAATCACGAAAGATTTAAAACTTTGTTCAAATTATTATTACTATTATTATTATTATTGCTATTTTATTATCAAGTAACTAAGTAACACATGAATAGCTAAATTAAATTTTTAAAACATAATTAATAAGGATAATTTCATATATTTTATCCTTAATATATTAAACTTTTAAGTTATTAGTCAAGTCAAAGAAACAAGTAAAAAAGAATTGAGAGGATATCCTTTTTTCTCTTCTTTTTTTTTCATTTTGATTGATCCATGTACTAAAAATAAAATTTAATTTTTGCTTATTATTTTAGCAAATTAATAAAAATTTATTATTTTCTTTCAATATTACTCTTATCATTAAGTAACTATACAACATAATAGTTGTCAATCACATCCTTTCAAATCATAATTATCGAGATCAATAACCAACTCTTATTAAATAGTTTTTTTACTAATAGAAGTACTAAATCAACAAATGTAAAATAAAATGAAATGAATAGAAATCATATTTATTTTTTTACATTTTAGTAAAATCTGTGCAACTTTGAAGTTACGGTCTCTTTTTCAATCAGAGCATTTATTATTTTTTAATAATACTTATTCTCTTTTTGAGTGTGTTTGGTACAATCATTTTCAATTAAAAACATTACTTTAATAACATTTTTTTAATAAAATTAGTGTATTTCTTACTTATTTTCTTATATTCTGTATGTAAGTAAAATATTATTTAAAAATTATTTTTATATAATTTAGATAAGTATTATGAGAGATGGGGTATGGAATGACAGGGATGGGAGCTATGGTGGGTGAAGACAGGGTGTATTGAAGAGCGAAGGGCTCAATGAATGTGAAATATAGAATATAATTTTTCTACTTTCACTTACTCATTTTTATAAGTCTAAAAAGACTTATTTTCTAGAGAAAATATTTTTTCCACAATCTATCAAATATGATTTTTTAAACATGCTGAACACATCACTTATTTATTTTAAATTAAATTTTATGTCTATTCATATTTGGTAATTATCCTTCATACTTCTTTTTTCTTAAATAAAGTCCTTTAAAAGTTATCCAAATATATTGAAAATATTTTAATAATTATAGTAGTTTTGCAGACATACATAATCAACGTATCACTAAATTAAATTAATTATGTAATAGAAAAATGTGATTTAAGTTATATATTAAATTTTATATTCTTTATCAAGAGCTTGTGCCCGGGCTTAGCACGGGCCTTATGCAACTAGTAGTAATATAAGGGAGGATACCAAAATTTGTTAGTCCTCACAATGGCACTATGGTAGTTTTAATTTTCTTAAGATCCTCTAAAATTGAGACATGTATTGATAAATTATTTTTCCCCTCTAAAATTATGACATGTAGTTGATAAGATTATGTTAGTTTTAATTTTTTTTAAAATCTTCTAAAATTGTGACATGTGGTTGATAAATTACTTTTCTCAATTACAATTATGACATGTAGTTAATAAAATTATTTTTCTCCCTCTAAAACTGTTACATATTGTTGATATAAAACTATTTTTTCTCAATTAAAATTTAATAAAATTATTTTTCTCATAATTTCTTTTCTTGCCACTTGAGCCTTTGCACTCGCTATGTCATAATAATATGATAAATTACTCTATTTATTGAGCTTGTTTATGTGCTTTTAATTATTTGACTAATCGGTTAATTCTCTTAGAAGTTTTCATTATAATATTAAGTTTTGATAAATTACATCTTGTTAATTAAGTCAATTGATAAATATAAAAGTTAAATATTCAATAACTTATTTTATCTATTAAATTACTTCTATTTTATGACTTTTATTAACACATCTCTCAATAACATTAATTGTACAAAATTTAGACAATACTTATTTGATAACAAAATTAAAAAGATTTTATTTTAAAACTATTTTTAACATGTTGATTTATCTTCAAAGAATTAAAATAATCTTGAAAAAATTAACATTATACACGTATTTTTATTTTATGTGTTTTAAAGAATTTATCTTGTTTATTACTCTTTTTCGATGCATCTTACTTCATGTTCTTTTTATATATTATTAAAACCTACTCTTTTATGAGTTTAATAAAAGAATTATTTATATAATATTTAAAATTAGATAAGATCTTTTATATAATAACTCTTTATAAAAAATACATATTTATGATTTGTAGAGAATTTTCTTCGGTTGCATAAACATTCTATAATTCTTCTTCTTTTTTCTTGCTATATATATTAAATAATCTTCTATAGAAAAAGTTTTTAAAATACTTAGGGGATGAAGAAGAGGAAAAAGAAAATAGTAAAAATTGTTCTGAACTTTTGAGATTATACTAATTTATATTTTATTTCTAATGAATTAACTATGATTTTCATGTAACTGTTATTTTAAATTACTTTATATGAATTGCATATAATTTTTTGTGGATAGTAAAATTATTGCTTATGAATAATAACATATAAAATCCTTTAATTTAAAATTATTGATAATGTTAAAAATGAAGGTAGTGATATCAATCATTATCAAATTATTTAAAAATATTTGTTTTGTTAATTAAAAAATTATATTCTTAAGCATAACTTTTATAAGAAGAACCAATTGTTTGGGTTTATTTTAATAATTTTTTTTTAATTTCGTATAAAACTAAGTTTAAATTATCACATTTATTTAGCACAAATTTATACATCTTATTGAATCGTAATTATCTTACATATTTTAAATTATGTTATTGTAAAATGTCAAATCTCTTGAGTGTAGGTCCGGGCTTAGCACGAGCCTTGTAAAACTAATAGTGATACTTATAAGGGGGATCTAAAATTTTGGTAGTCCTCATAAGGGCATTTTAAGTATTTTACTTCTTTAGTTAAGTAAATTAAGTTATCACACATGACAACTGATGATTTATTTTTTAAATATTTTTATTTTTACCTTTATTACTTTTATTAGAACCATTCCCACTTGTGCTACCTAATAAAAGACCTTTTAACTAAAACTCTATTTTAAATTAACAATTACTTTAGCTCAAAAAAAATATTTTCAAAATAATTGTAATATAACATTAAAGTTTGCAATAATTTTCAACTAAAGCATTTATAATTCTTTTTATACTGTTCAACTATTAAGTTCTTAAAAATCATGAAATAAATAGGGTAACTTAATAAATAATAGTACAAAATTGTTAAAGTATTGTTTTTCTCAGTGGACATGAAAAGAGATAAATCAATAGTTAAAAGAGGATGAATACAATATTTTTTTATGGTCAGCGTAAAAAAATAAACACGATAAGCAAATAGACCGAATGAAATAATTTATTAATTTAATTTAATTATTATTTAATATCCTTATAGATCACTATTAAGTTAATTTGAGTACTTCTATCGTAACTATTCTTATATATACTTGAAGTCATTGAAATATTTTGTTGTATAAGAAAAGAAAATTAAATTTTGCAAGAAGTCTTGCCACATGAAATTATGAATAAAGTTGAAATTCAATAAATATTAAAATAAATTTATTTTTATCTGCAATTAAGAAATTACATATCTATCAATATTTTATATTCATGATCTTCATCGAATTGTTATTATTAACATATTTTAAATCATGTTATTTTATAAAATATTGAATTACTTGTGGCCTTTTGATATAATCTAATTTTTCGGTAATACTTTTTTCCGCATAAATAAAGTTTTATTTAAAAATATCCAATTATGTGATTAAGAACTTTAGTAATTATAAAATTAACCCAAATATATATGTTTAACATGTTCGTCATTAGATCATGTCAATTATAAAGTAAAAAAAATAATGTGAATTATATTTGAATATTTTAATTATTATTTTTATATATTGAATTTGGGGTCGGGCCTAGCATGAGCATAGTAAAACTAGTAAATTTATATACATATTTAAAGAGAGACAGAGAATGCGCGCTGGAGTCTGGAGAGAACTTCCAATATAAGGTAAAACTGGTAAATTACAATTTACCCTTGTACAGAGCTAGTTACAAAGATGTACCAGGCCTTAAAGCCAAACAGAAAAGGATCCGAAAAAGCTTTTTTTTTCCACCTTTTCTTTTAGAACTTCCTTGTTATACATGATTAAAGAAAAAAGGAAAATACGTTATATGCATCATTAAGTCCATATACACTTTGGACAATTCTTAATTCCCTAGAGATGCTTTTATCTCCTCAAGTTGTCTTCGAATTCTAAACTGCCTTCGTGACGATTACTTTTTCCACTCCACCAAGCGTCTTAGAAACATCATAACCTGTGAAATCAATTAGAAAAAGAAAAAGAAGATAAAGAGGCAATAATAACAGACGAAAGATTTGGATCTAACTTATTTAATTTGCAACATCACTCATGAATCAATCTTTTTTTTAGATTTTTATTTTAAAACATATACTGATATTCCACCTTTTTTTTTTTTTAGAGAAACCAAAATTTGATTATTTTGGTATTGAACTAATTCTCACCTCAGATGGTTCTTGCAAAGAGTAAGATGCATGGGTGTCTTTTGGAGTTTTGGACACAAGAATGCCAAAACCTTGATCTCTTTCACTTAGAACCTATATAAACCAAATTTAATGTATGATTAGTAACATAAAAAGCAACAAATAAAAACATTAAATATACAAGATTAACATAGGATACCTTGAAAGCATCTTCATCGGTTCGGTCATCACCGATATATACAGGGAAGACATCAGTGCAATTAGCATATCCTATTGAGGAGAGGTTTCATTATCAAAGTTAGTATCAAAACAATTGTTTTCTTTTTAGGGTTTCATTATCAACAGTTTATTTGTCTCTGTGTCTCCAATGAAGAAGAAGAACAACAACAACAAAGAACAGCTAGTACTACTATACTAGTAATAATAAATAAGAGAAACAAACAGTACTTACCAAGTGATTCAAGCAAGAATTCAAGAGCTTTCCCCTTGTCCCACTTAATAATTGGACGAATTTCTAAAACTTTTCTTCCTTGCGTCAACCGAAGCTTTGGGTATTCGTTAAGCACCGATCTTACTTCTTGTGCTAGTTCACCCCATTTCTGTTACATCAACAACCCAAATCAGATCTTTTTTTAAAGGTTGGAACAGTTAAAAATTCACCATATTATTTTAACTCATACTTTGTTTGATGGGCCATATAATATCTATAATAATAATGATTATGTAACAGAATATTTAGACTGGCCTATACCTTTTCATCAACACAACGAAAATGTACAGAAGCACAAAACTTGTTATTCTCCACTCTAACTCCTTCTGTAGACTTTGTTATATCTACAAGTGCTTTATAAACTTCATCAATCATAGGGAGAAACTCACTTGCTGCTTGAAAAAGAACAGTTTGAGCTCCCTGAAAATTTCAAACATGAATTTGGATAAATATTGATTAGAAAAAATAGCTCTAGCTAGTTTTAACTAATGATGCTCTGAATGTAGAATAACAAGCTAACTCACTTTCTTGTATTTGGAACCCTTTGATGGCCCTTTTATATCCATACCATGGCTGCCAGCATAGTACAACTCTGCCAATCGTACAAAGCTGTATACCTACAACAATACAATCACCAAAAAGTTTTTCTTTAAAAAAAAAGACCCATTTCATAAAATGGAAAGGAGAAAAGAAACAACACCATGTACTGAAGTTAGAAAAGAAAAGAAGCATACCTTGTCTCTGCACCTCCCACTCACTATTGCAGTAGGGAAATATCTAGCAAGTTTTCTCACTGTTGCTCTCATCTGATATATGCAAACAAAGTGGGATGGATTAATAATTAATGAAAATGATTTTTCTTTAATGACCAAAAAAAAAACAACTACTGTAGTAAAGTTGATAAAGATGAAAACTTACAGCATCAGACATGAAAGCTTGATCAGGGTCCTCAACAATAGGGGAAAGAGTGCCATCATAATCTAAAAACATCACAATTTGCTTTCCCTTTGATGCACTGATTATCTGCTCAAACATATCTAGTGCTGATGGATGTTGTACCTGTTTCATTCATCAATTATCAGAAAACTCTCTTGATTCGACCCTTTTTAGACCTCACACATGGCGAAAGCTTTAGTGCATCAAACTACTTTTATTGTTTAATCTGACAATGGCGCAATCAATTAGTCACTATGCAATTGCAGAGCAAGTCCCATAATTTATGAACATTTTCCATAATTTATTCAGAGAAGCATTCATAAATATATGTGGTGGTCATTTTTCTTCGTGTAATACTACTACTATTGTATAACTGCATGATTTTTTTATTTTTTTTTTATGTTTTTTTTGCTTTAGCTTACCATCCAAGAATTCAAGTCATCTGAAAGAGGAGTAGATTTGTGATGAGTAGGAGAGGAAGCTCTCATTGATTCAACCCAAGAGTTGATTCTAGCACTATTATGTCCATTGATTTCAAGAAGTGTCTTTCTTGAAACTGTTATACAACTCCCTGGCCCCGGTGTCGGCTTCTGAGTTGCCGTCGTGACGCTCATCGATACTGGTACCTTCACCGGTATTGTCAGATTAATACCGGATTTGGGATCAGATACTACCACATTTTGCTGAGTCATTGTCAACCCTACAAAACAATACGATAAGTTCATAATCATTTTTTTACTACAAACTCGAAAATTAAGACAACCCCATTTGAGGAAACTGGGAAAGATTAAATGTTTCTATCTAAATTTGGTTCAAGTGATGAGTTAATACAATGTTGAAGTACAATCTTGAAATGAAGAACAGAGAAGGCAGTGTTCTCTCTTTCACTCTGTTTTGTGGGAGCAGAATGGGAATGAGAATTTAGAGGAAAAGTTTGATTGTAAATAAGAGAAGCAAAGGCAAGAAATAATTTTCTTCAGTTGCAAATGCAAGAAGAAAGAAGGGTGGATAATAGGAGAAATAGATGGATGAGCGGGTATCCGAGTGAAGAGATTTGGGACGGTTTGGTTTATTTTATAGTTGTAAACCACACCCTAGCGGACAAGGTGATGACACGCTTCTAAGACCAACCTTCCAAACGTTAGCTTACTTTGTTCTAGTCATCATCGAATTTTACAATAAATTCATCAAATAAATAGTGTGGTAACATTATATAATTGTTAATTTTAATTTTAAAAAATATAATATATTATTCATATTTTGATCTTTTTTATATGTATCCAATCTAATTTTCCTTATAGATTATATAATATAAGAATACCAATTTTTTAATAGATTAGCTACCTAGTAAATACTATTTTCATAAAAAAAAAATTGATTGATATTTTTATGAAACTAAAATTATACTTATATATAAAGGAGGATACAAAATTTAGTAGTCCTCCCAATGACACTATGATAGTTTTAATTTTCTTAAAATTCACTAAAATTAAGACATGTGTTGGTAATTTTGTATCTCCTCTAAAATTATGACATGTAGTTGATAAGATTATGGTAGTTTTAATTTTTTAAAATCCTCTAAAATTGTGGCATTTGATTGGTAAATTGCTTTTCTCATCTAAAATTGTGACATGAAGCTGATAAAATTTCTTTTCTTCCTCTAAAATTGTGACATGCTATTGATAAAATTACTTTTCTCCCTTTAGAATTGTGATATGTAGTTGATAAAATTAGTTTTTCATACATTTCTTTTCTTGCCACTTGGGCTGTTGCATTTGATATATCAAAATAATATGATAAACTACTCTATTTATTGAGCTTGTCTTTGTGCTTTTAATTGTTACTAGTCGGTTAATTCTCTTAAAAGTTTTCATTATAATATTCAGTTTCTCTTAGAAGTTTTCATTATAATATTCAGTATCTAGTAAATTACATATTATTTAATTGATTTAATTAATAAATATAAAATTTAAATATTCAATAATTCATTCTATCTATTAAATCACTTATATTTTATGACGTTTATTAACATAATTATCACTAACATTATTTGTACAAATTTTAACAATACTTATTCGATGACATAATTAAAAAGATTTAATTTTAAAACTATATTTAGCATGTTGATTTATCTTCAAAGAATTAAAATAATCTTAAGAAAATAATATTATACACATATTTTTATTTTATGTGTTTTGAATAATTTATTTTTTTTATTATGTTTTTTCGATGCACCTTTTTGGTAGATTAATGCAATATTATGAAATGTTTCATAAAAATATCAACCGATTTTTTTTATGAAAATAGTCTTTATTAGGTAGCCTAATCTATTAAGAAATTGATATTCTTTCGTTATATATACCATAAAGAAATTGTGCTGGACACATATAAAAAAGGTCAAGGTACGGATAATATATTATATTCTTTTAAATTAAAATTAAGAATTAATTAAGATTGTCACATCACTTTTTCGGTGGGATTATTGTAAACTCGGTTCACAGTGACTTTTGTTATGGCTGGAACAAAGTAAAATAACTTTTGTATAATAAATGAAAGAAAAGTGAATTTTGCGTAATAAATACAAAGCTAAGTGGCCATGAATGAAATTTACTCCTCATTTGTGGGTTCTAAATTAGCGTCAGAAGTAAGAAATTTTTCACTAAATTGATACAAAATATAAAAAATTAAGCACAAAAAAAATAACTTCAATTATGTATAAATATTATAATTTTTTTGCCAAAAATCTAATTCTCCAGTTTCGCTATTGTCCCAAACGGATGAATCTCAAAAATAGATCCAAATTAGGGTGTCTTTCAAATTTTAGCCTCAAATAAAAAAGTTTCCTTAAAATAGTCTTTACCTATTAACTAATATTTTTTGGGACAAAATTGCCCCTGATCAATGGAGTAAATTACATAAATTATCCTCATAATGGATAATAACTCCATATTTATATCTTTCAACTTTTATTTTTTTCTCTTTTTAATTTTACTATGATTTTTATTTTTTCTTTTCTCTTTTTATTTTTAATTTCCTCAACAATTACTTTTTTCCTCTCAACTTCTTTTTTTTCTTTTTTCTTTTATATTATTTTTATTTTTTATTTTTTATTTCCTTTTTTTATTCTTTTTAGTTTTTTTCTTAATCTTTACTTTTTTTCTTTACACCTTTCAACCTCTACTTTTATAAAAAATAAAATAATTTATTTTTCTTTGATTTTTATTTTTCTTTTCTTTTTTTATTTTTAAATTTTTCTCGACCTTTATTTTTATTTAATCTTTCTTTTTTTTATCGACCTTTATTTTTTTTCTATTTTCTCTCAACTTCTATATTTTCTTTGATTTTTATTTTTTTTAATATTTTTCTTCATTTTATTCTTTATTTGCAATTTTTATTATTTTTGTTCTTTTCTTTGATTTCTTCCATTCAAGTTACATCTCCTGAGCAAGAGTTGACACTATTACATTATAAAGGCAAGACTTACGTCTTTCGAACAATAAGCTATGTTTCATGGGCAAGAGTTGATACTACTACATTGTAGAGGTAAAACTTATGATTTTCAAACAACAAATTATGCCCCACGGGCAAGAGTTGACTCTACCACATTATATTTTTATTTATGAGATGTTCGACAACTATTTTCTTAGAGACAAGACCTAGCTCAAGGACTTTCAAACAATAAATTATGCCCCACGGGCAAGAATTGGCTCTACCACATTATATTTTCATTTATGAGATGTTCTACAACTATTGCCTTAGAGGCAAGACTTGACTCAAGGACTTTCAAACTACAAATTATGTTCCACGGGTAAGAGTTGACTTTACCACGTTATGTTTTCATTTATGAGATGTTCTACAACTATTGCCTTAGAGGCAAAACTTAATTAGCTAAAAGACTTTCAAACTATAAATTATGCCCCACGGGTAAGAGTTGACACTACAACGTAATGTTTTTTTCTATGAGATATTTTACAACTATTGCCTTAGAGGCAAGACTTAGCTCAAAGAATTTTAAACTACAAATTATGCCCCACGGGCAAGAATTGACGCTACCACGTTATGTCTTCATTTATGAGATGTTCTACAACTCTTGCCTTAGAGGCAAGACTTAGCTCAAAGACTGTCAAACTACAAATTATGCCCCACGGGCAAGAGTTGACACTACCACGTTATGTCTTCATTTATGAGATGTTCTACAACTCTTGCCTTAGAGGCAAGACTTAGCTCAAGGACTTTTAAATAATAAATTATGTCTCATGGGCAAGAGTTGACACTACCACATTATGTCTTCATTTATGGAATGTTCTACAACTCTTGCCTTAGAGGCAAGACTTTGCTCCAGGACTTTCAAATAATAAATTATGCTCCACGGCCAAGAGTTGACCCTACCACATTATGTATTTATTTATGAGATATTCTACAACTTTCGCCTTAGAGACACGACTTATCTCAAGAATTTTCAAAGAACTTCGCAACAATAATCCATGCCCTTAAATTTATTTTGATGTAAAAAAAAAGATTCCTTTGAGGATTATCCAATTTTTTATTTATTAGCAAAATATAATAGAAGTTACGAAAAAAGAAAAAAATGATCAAACAAAATAGAGAAATAAAAAAAAAGATTGAGAAAAAAAATAAAGATCAAGAAAAAAATGAAGAATTTAAAAAATTGAGAAAAATAAAAATAAGAGGAAAAATAAAAATAAAGTTTGAAAAAAATGAGGAAAAAAAGAGAACCGAAAAAAGAAAAAAGTGATCAAACAAAATAGAGAAATAAAAAAAATGAGAAAAAAAGGCAAGAAAAAAATAAAGATTAAGAAAAAAGCGAAGAATTAAAAAAATTGAGAAAATAAAAAATGAGAGGAAAAAATAAAAATAAAGCTTGAGAAAAATGAGGGGAAAAAAAGAGAACTGATAAAAACCAAAAAAAAATAAAAATAAAGGTTAAATACAAATGAATTAAAAAAAGAAAAAAAAAAAGAAATAGATAATGCTTGAGAAAAAAGAAAGAAGAGAAAAAAATAGTGGTGGGACAAATGAATTAAAACATGAAAATAAAATTAAAGAAAAAAATAAAAAGTAAAAATAATAAAAAATAAAATTTGAGAGAAATAAGTATGGAAAGTTTAAAAAATATATTTGAGGTGTAGAGGAATAAAATGGTACTTGTACTATACTTAAAAGAAAAAATTATATATTATAGACAAAATATTATATTAATTATATGATATGGTTAATGTTTTAAAAAATTATAATTTATAGTCATTTGGTAGTTAAAAGACAGTTTTTTTTATGGGCCTTATATACAAATATATTAAGATTTGTATATATCAATTTTCTCTCTCATATATTTATTTTTGGTATTTTCTTTCTATTCTCTCTATCCTATTGACTCAAAAAAAAAAAAATGCAACAATGGAATATCAAAACACAAGATTTTTTATGATATCTTCTTCAACTATTTTTTTCTTAATTTTCTCTCAAAATCACTCTAATATCCTTCATTTTAAATTAAAGAAACGAAATCATTGACAACATCATAATACATGATTATTCAACAGATCTTCTTCAACTTTTTTCTCCTTATTTTTCTCTCAAAGTCACTCTAATATCACAAAATATAATCCTTGATTTTTTTGTGATAAATTATTTTTGTAGATTTTTCACCATAGAAAATCAGTTTAGGATATTTATTGACATTAGATTTAATTTTTTTAAATTTTTTATATATTATGATAGTTAGTCGTTAAATTTTTATATATTATGTAAGTCACTCCCCCATTTTTTTTATGGATGATTTATCAAAAAAAATAAGGAAAGAATTTTGCATCTTCTAGCAAGGCGGAAAGGAAAAAATATTTTAAGGTATCTAAATCTAAAAGGGGGAGCAATGAAGTTGACAATGATTATGAGGTTTTTTTGTATATATTCTCATGAAACAGAATTGTTGGTCAATATACATTTTTGTTTCAATATATGTAGATACGTATATTTTTTTTTGTAGACTAATACATGCATATATAGAGAGAGTTAGAGTGTATGTATGTATATATAGAGAGTTAGAGTGTATGTATGTATATACAATTTGTATTTTTGATATATGTATATACAATTTACATATATGTATATATAGTTAACTTTCACATATACATTTTGAAGAATAATACATATGCAGATATACACAGTTTTAGAGTGCATATATGCATATATATTCAAATTTGTTATTATGTAAAATATTCAAATTTGTATATACAGATATACAAATAACAGATATACAAATAATAAATATATATGTATGGGTGTACAGACCAAACCGAAACGCCGAATCAAATCAAACCGAGAAAAAAAATCCGACTTATGGTTTGGTTTCATTTGCTTGGCGTTAGAAAAAAAACTAATCATCCTTGGTTTGATTTGGTGTTAACAAAAAAAAGTCAAACTGAACCCGAATCAAACCGATATAATATATATATACATATATATATAATATTTGAACTTTTTTATACATAAAATATTAATTATAATCAATTTTTTAAATACTTTTTCAACTAGTCTTAGTAATTTCATTAATTTGAAAGTAGACGTAGATATTGGAAAAAATATATAAAGTAGCATACTTAAATATTAAATTACAAAAAATAGCAACATTTTTATCAAATTACATTTTGTAGCATATGTATTTGTATTTTTGTAGCAAAAGTTTGTAAAAATACAAAATATATATCGATCATAAGGGCAGTAAAAATCATATGTATTTGTATTTTTTTAGCAACAGTTTGAAAAAATATAAAATACAACTTGCTATATTATGTAATTATGAAACTTTTGCTATGAAACTCATAATTAAGGGATAAGTAAGCTATTTCTGAATTTTGCCCGATATATATTCAGATTTGGGCCTTTAAGTTAAATTTTTTACTCTTCATCTCACCTTTAATTTTAAGAGAGTTTTTTTCTCCTCATTTTTTTTTTCATAATTATGGTTTTTCATTATCACATGAGTGAAAATATATTTGATCTAATCTTCGATCATAATATAATTATAAAAACTAAAGATTATAAGAAAACCCAAAAAAAAACTGGAAAACCCGAAAAAACCGACTAAAACTTAAATAAAAAAAACCAATTTTATGTTGGTTTGATTTGGTTTATAGTTTTAATAAACCGACATGATTGGTTTTTTTTTTTTTTTAATAAAAAATGAATCAACCCGACCTATGTACACCCCTACATATATGTATATGTTTATTTCGTTTGCATATATGTATATACAGATATACAAACAACAGATATACAAATATGTATATTTCATTTGCATGTATATTTCATTTACAAACAACATTCAAATTTGTATATACAGATATACAAACAACAAATATATAAATAATAAACAACAATTTGATTTGAATATATATATATATATATATATATATATATATTGTTTGCAATATCGTTTACAAACAACATTCAAATTGTATATACAGATATACAAACAACAGATATGCAAATAATAAACAACAGTTTTGATTTGAATATATGTATACTTCATTTGCATATATGTATATATAGATATACAAACAACAGATATATAAATATCAAATTTATGTAAACTAATATACAAATATACAAACAATAGATATACAAATAATAAAAATAATCGTTGTAACCTTTAAAACAGATATACAAATACAATTATACACTTATGTTAACAGATACACAGAAATTCAAATATACTATTAATAGATATACATAAAAAAATATTAAAAGACTGTCAATATGTATATTATGAAATATGTAGTAGAGTAATGAGTGAATATAACACACAAATTGCAATTACAAATGGGATTTAGAAAAGAAAAAAACTAACACAAACAAGGATTATAATCTTTTAACAACTTCTGTGAAAAAAAATCAAAATAAAAAAAATAAAAATTGAATACGAAAATTGAAACACAAAATTACAATTGAAGTTATTGTATACAAAAATAATAGTAATTACAAATTTGATAATTTGAAAGTGTTTGAAGTTTATATTGTGCATTCAATTTCGAAAATCTAATTCAAACCAATAATAAAATCGATTTTCACTATGTTGAAATTGAATCAATTTTTATTGCGCAGTAGATTCCAAAAAAAGATTTCAGTAAATAAATTCAAGAAAAAAAATAATTTGCGTAAATCGTATATACCAGAATTTTATATGCACGAATTACCAACTTTCTCCTGTAGATCACAATTTTTTTTTATTAAAAAAATTATCAACTTTTGAGGGAGTAATTAACGCATACATTCATATTTATTGATCTATTATATCAGAGAAATAAATGGAAAGTTGGAGAAGATGAAGGACATTTATTAGGTTAAAATTTCCTTTTTATCTCTTTTTGTTGTTATGGACTTTTCCTTCTTTTTGTATATATATACATAAAATTGTCATTTATTTTGTCTATAATTGTAACTATGAAATTTAAACTAGGAAGTTAGTTATAGATACTCTAATGAGACTATATGTGAATTTTTGCCTAAAAGGAAAAATAAGGAAGGTTATTCTTTAAAGACATTTTCTTTTGAGGGTCAAATATCTAAAGTCATTCATATGTGAGTTTATGACATCTAATTTCCTGGTCCCAAACAGAATACCTTTTTATAAGAATAACAATTTAATTTTAAAATTCACATTCTATCCCAATAACATATATTTGGAGCTCAAAAAAATTATTCTTTTTTAATACCAAAACGAATGGTAATGCATAAATTGAAACATAATCAGTAATAAAAATAAGAAATCTTTACCAACTATGCCTAATTGAAAAGTATTTTGATTAGAAAAAAAATGTTATACTCCCTCCGTCCCATTTTATTTATCCCAAATTTCTTAATTTGATTTCTCATTTTACTTGTCATTTTTTATAAATCAAGAAGAGACAAAAAGAAAATTCTATATTTTACCTTTTGCATTAATTATTTTTTCTTCAAATTAAAATATAAACAATATTTAATAGGGATATTATAATAAACTAGCCATATTATTAATTATTTTTTTTAATCAATATGCTAAATTAAATTGGGACAAGTAAAATAAGACGAGGGAGTATATCACTGTCACTGTTACAATTAATGTGGTGATGATTAAATCCTTTTATAAAATTTGTGATTTAAGTATCAAAAATATTTTTTCAACTAACTATATACTCCTACTCAGGGGCATCTCCAATGCCTTCTATTCCCCCTCTAAATTCTAAATTTAGAGGAGAAAAATAAAAGGTGCAATTCTAATTACCTTTTAAGTTTCTCTCTAAACTCGGGGGTGAATAGTCCAAATATAGAGAGTTACTATTAATCCCCTCTTTTTTATTTTTAGATTATAATATTAATAATTTATATTATATAACATTTATAATATAACATATTATAAATTATATTTGATAATTAATTATTTTCCTAGTATATGTAATTATTTTCTAATTTTATAATTTTTATAAATTAATTTTCATCTATATTATATTTATTTAAGAAATAAGTTAGTTTATTATAATTTATAATTGTATAAAAGAAACAACAATCGAAATAGCTAATGCAATAGTTAAAAATGGAATACAAGAAATGAAATCGTGTGTGAAACACTTGATACAACATGAAATCGTTAAAAACACTAAAATGCTCATTTTGAACTTCATAATGCATTAATGGAGCATTTATGAAAACAACAACGTCATAATCTCAAAACCTGAATATTTATGTACAAATTGAAATGCATATTACCACGATGTAATATTTATTTAATTATATTTCATCAATTTAACTTTTATTTAAATTTTTCATTAATATGTATACCATATATTTGTTTGTTATGTTATTTAAAAATTTAGGGTAAAAACTAATTTATATTTACATGTAAAATTTAAAAATAATATGAATTATAGATAGTGATTATGTATAAAATAAGAAAGAATTTATTTTATGAAATAAGAAAATGTAAATGAAATAAAAATAATAATATAATATTAAAAAAAGAGAAGAAGATTAAAAAAATAGAGGGTAAAATAAAGTGTTGGGCTGGAGTGGTTTTCTCTAAATATAAAGATCCCTATATTTAAAGAAAAGAAATAAGTATAAATAACGTAAACCCCAAGAGTTTCCTACCTATTTACTCCCTCTCCCTATTTTTATAATAATTACATAAAATTTCATATATGATACATTCCTGTACGGCATAATACATTACGTTATGATACATAAGTAAGATATTTAAAGCGGTTAAAAATGAAAATAAGCGGTAATTAAGCATATAGTTGAGCAATAAAAGCGCGTAACTGAAGGAACTGTCGTTTTTAATACTACAAATATGCAACAACATATTTTTTTTTAAATTTAAAAATTCGATTCTTGTTTGTTTCATCATATTGCTTAAAAAATAATTAGTTGTTTGATCTTCCATTCTGTTTTTCATCATGAATACTTCGATTTTGTTGAGACATTCTGAAATTCGGTAAAGCGAAATTATTTATGAAAATTACAAAAGTGATGGAATTGTAGTTAGCGAAAGTGTTTCGTATGTGAGGTTGATTTCTGATATTGCTGCAGAGCTTGACATAGATGAATCAAAGAAAAAGATTGATGTTCGATATATTATTGAAAGAAATACGGCGCCTATGGTGATTAGAAATGATAATGGTGTTAAGGTCTACGTTGAGTTAAATTTTTTTTTTACAGATTTTATCATGTATTTGTTATGCATTACACAACGAATAAATCGACTGAAGAGAGAGAATTTGATGTTGAAACTGGTGCACTGATTTGTATAGAAGGAACAAAATCAGATGCGCTTGCACTTGCACTTGCTGTTGTTGAGTCGAACAATCAGTATTCTTTGTATGTACCAGAAATTGAAACAACAAAATTCATCATTGATTGCCAAAATACAAAAGTTAAGGTCAAGCAGTTGTACAAGGATAAGAAAACTCATAAAACTGTAAAGAAAAAAATGCATTAGATCATAATTTTAATTTTAGAGCCACACGATCTGAGAACAAAAGGGTATTTTAATCTATGTTTCTAAATATTTTTTAAATAGTTCGTATTTATTTTCTTCGTATGATACATTATAAATTATATATCTGTTGTGTACTTGTTAAACAATATGAGAAGTGATTGTGCATTGAATGTTGTCGTAGCTTTGTCAAAATGCATCACCAATTATGTTGTAGAGCAATTTAATTTAATTATGATACATATATGTTTAAATAGTCTTATTTATTTACTGCTCGATATATTACTTTTTTCCTGATGCATTGTATTTTTTATTAAAAGCTTATGATGATATGTTAATATATGCAGCTATTGGTTGGAATGTCGTAATGAAAATTGTAGTTGATTCATGAAGGCATCTTGCATGATGGATTCAGATCTTTTTAAAATTCGGAGATTCAATGATGAACATACATATTCAATGAATGATCGGGTGTTAAAGCAGCTGCAAGCTACAGTTACATTTGTTAGTAACTTT
The DNA here is from genome assembly GCF_002878395.1 of Capsicum annuum. Classification (NCBI taxonomy): domain Eukaryota; kingdom Viridiplantae; phylum Streptophyta; class Magnoliopsida; order Solanales; family Solanaceae; genus Capsicum; species Capsicum annuum. Next base: position 135,016,514 of record NC_061122.1, on the reverse strand, counting down.
ACAAAGCTAAAATTAGTAAACCACAAGAGGAAATTGCTTCAAATACAAAAATAATATTAGGAAAAAGGTTTGAGAAAATTCTAACACTTAATGGAGTGAAAGCTTTCAGAATGACGGTATGTTTTATTATTAACTCATTTTCTAAATCAAATAATTGAGTATTTTTTTTTGTTATACTTTATACATACTATAACATCCCGAAATCTCATCCCGAGATGTCACACGGTGCTTAAGGCTACAAGTAGTCTTAAGCTAACCCTTTGAACCTACTACTTCTTTTAACACTCACGTTAAGATAGTCTAGCCAAGAATAAATGTTGTATCATATCAAAACTAAAACAAATAAATGATAGATATTGTCTGGAAAACAAATACTAATAGTTTTTAAACAAACTTGTAATTCGACAAGCCTCTACGACTAACAAATAACTAGAGAGCCATTGAGACAGACCCCTAACTGACTCGAACTGAACTGAAAATGATAGTCCGTATACTAACATAAAACTAAAAATCTGAAGAAGTAGGCCCTCGAATCATGAGGACTCACCACTGTGGGAGCGTAGATAAAGATGCTCGGACTACTTATGCTGCGGATACTGAGCACCTGAACCTACATTATGAGACAATGTAGCACACAGACGTATATGTGGATCAGTACTTTGAGGATGTACTGAGCATATGGGGGTGCAATGCAATAATTAAACAATACCCTCAACTTTGAAGAAAACATCCATGCTGATATAAATGACTCACATAACTTGAGGAAAAACTGAAATCTGAATCTCATAAATCATGTCTAATGAAGCATATAGTACAAATCTCATGAGCCATTATATTTATTTCTAAAATCTTTATTCTCCATCTTGTTCTCAAAACTTTGTAAGAAGAGGAATCTTAAAACAATAGCTTTCAAAATTTATACTTTTATCTTATGGAGAGTAAGGAACTTCTTTAAAACTTAGAGATTATAGGACTTTGGGCTTGGAAGTTTCTTATAACCGACATAAACCATATGAGCTGACATGGAGTCCAACGTCTTGCCTACGTTGGGGAGAGTTGCTCTATCCTTGCCATCGGAATGGAACCTTTAACTTTAGTGATCACTATCTTAACCCACTTGGGAAAATTTAGAAAATCTATGGTGGTTCGTAGTTCTGAGGCATGAGACCTCGAAATCATACCCACTCGATGTTAAATACTACTCTCATACTTGTTGCTCAGAACTCTTAGGAAATCTACCTTAAAATAGCATAAAGTTTTACAGTTAAAAATAATTATGCTTATCTTTGCCTTAAAATCATAACTTGAATGAATAGTGTGGATTCCTATCTTAGCTTGGTTCAAATGATCAACTTTCTTCATCAAAAACTGAAAATAGTTATTCATGGAATGCTTAAATCATGATCATTCTTGAAGTTCAACATACATACTAGGGCTTAATGGACCATGCTTCAATTTCATATCAAACACCATAAAAATTCATACTTTATAACACAATTGTTCATAATTCAACTTAAAATCTGGAAATTTCATCAATTGGCGTAGAAATATAAACAAAATCATGTAATTCAACTCTCAATTTATGAAAAATCTTAGAAACTTGCAAATAATGGTAATGGGTATAAACCCTAACTTGATTTTCATGAAAATCATAGTAAAATTCAAAAATTTATAACTTAAAGAAAGTTTTTGGGAACAAGAACGCAAAAATTGTTCTTGTTCAAACCCCACATCCCTTATATTGATAAACTTGGATGAACAACTTTCTCTTGAGATGTTATTGGAACTCTTGAATGAGGGTTCTTGAAATTCTTGCACTAGGAACTTGGAATCTTGACTTAAGTTGGAGAATTGATGGAGAAATCTTGAGTTTCTTGGAGGAGAAGTTTGATGAACTAGGATTTTTGGTTGAGGGATTTTGAGAAAAGTGGTATATGATGCTTGTAATGACCTTAAATAAGGTGTTTGGATGATTTAAGTGGCTTGGAAAAATCCCAAAATACCCTTTTTAACTTCTGAACGAAACTGGAAAAAATATAACTGGGAGCCCGATTTTATGGGCCACCGTGACGCACCACTATCGTATTAAAAAGTAATAATATTACGAAGTTTGATCTGTGGTGCTCTGATTACTATAAGCCTGCGATATTATTTAGGACATATGAATTTCCAGTGGTACTTATGCCTGATAAGAAGGATTGACATGTGTCTCAATGTGTCGAAGACGAAGAAGTCATACCACCAAAATACAAAAGACCACCTGAAAGACCGAAGAAGGGGAGGTATAAGAAAACAAGTAAAACACTAACGTCCAACAAAAACTTCTGTAAAAAATGCGGACGTGAAGATCACAACAGGCGTATGTATTACTTCTTTCTGAAGGAAAAATGATTTCAAAGTTTCATGATATGTTGTATGATTTGATGTGTTGTCTTTAACTGGTTTATGTTAGTTTGATTTTGATTTGACTATTGTTAAATAATGTTTGAACAATGTTTAAGTTGAATGAGTATTTTTTTTATGATTTAACGTTAGCAAATTCTTTTATAAGTCATTTAATGTTTAATATTGTTTCTTGAGTAATATGCCACCTTACAATAAGATTATTGTTGTTCAAATGAGACGACAAAATTATCAAGAAAGATTTTTCATGTTAATGTAGATTTATTCATCAGAGGTAGCATTATGATACATCGCTGGTAATCATCAAAGAAAAGCAAAAATTGAATATTGTACAAAACTTTATGAAATAATATGTAAACTGTTATAAAATCTTTAAACTGATAATTGATGCAATTTCAAAATTATGATACAACGTGTCTTGCAATGTGATACAACGTGTCTTGAAATATGATAAAATTATTTATGATAAATAACTTTATATCTATTTACATATGGAGATTTATATTATAACATTATGATATATATGATACATGACTATTTAATATGTATACTTTATCTGCATATTTTTTTTGAAAATACAAAGTCAGTACAAGAATATTGTTGTATGTAATCATAGTAGTCTAATACAATAACAACAACAAATTTAGTGTATTCTCATAGTGGGGTCTGAGGAGGGTAAGATGTACGAAGTCCATACCACTACCTCCGGAGAAGTAGAAAGGTTGTTTCCGATAGATCCCCGGCTCAAGACAAGAAATAATAATCAGATCCGTAATAAAGCATGGAATCGGCTGACATGACATAAATATGATGTCCACAAAGAATAGTACACAAAGACTAGTAAACAAGTTCATAATAAAGCATGAAGCAAGGTAACATAACAAGAAAAGTACACCCACAAAGTAATACCCTACCCTGACGACCCAAACTGGCACTAGCCTTCTATCCTAATTCGCGTCCTCCAGATCTTCCTATCTAGGATCATGTCCCCCGTAAGCAGTAACTGCTTCATGTCCCGCCTAATTACCTCTCTCCATTATTTCTTTGGCCTACCCCTACCCCGCCTAAAACCATCCAAAGTCAGCCTCTCATACCTACGAATCGGGGCATCCGTGCCCCTCCTCATCACGTGTCCGAACCATCTCAATTGGACTTCCCGCATCTTGTCCTCCACTAAAGACACTTCAACCTCCTCTCAAGTAAACTCATTCCGAACTCTATCACTCCTAGTAAGCCTACATATCCAACGCAACATCCGTATTTTCGTCATCTTTAATTTTTGGACATGGGTGTTCTTGACTGGCCAGTACTCCACTCCATACAATAAAAAATTTATAATACAATAATATATCAAATTTTTTTGAAACTAAATAAAGTACCTGCTAAATTTCAACTATGAATTGGGATATTTTGAAGTACCATTCAACAATTTGATTCTATATATATTGCATTAATTTGCTTGTGTCGAACAAAATAAAAGTAAGTATTGATAAAGACATCTCACAAACTTTAATTGATCTAAAAAGTTGATCATAATTTTCTTCAACAAAAAACAACAGTATCAAACTTAGTATCTGAATTACAATAACAGAGTCCAATAAGTCAGTACCAAAAACACTGTTCAAAACATAGCTACGCAACAACTTAGTATCTACTCTATGACCGGAGAGACATAAATTGGTCGTGGTCTTGATGGATCATCATGGTTACTAATATAAATTTTTCTAGCCTTTTGACTCCACAGTTCCATAAGAGTGTTGCATATCTATTTCGATGATATTCTGCATGAACATGTGATAAGAAAATTGACATTCGATCGCTAAGAAACTCAACATAAGATGCCATAAAAACTCCACAGTCCCTAAACATAAGTAATCGTATAGTAAGAAGAAAAATCACATGTAAATTATATGATGTATCATAACAAATGTATTGTACATTGAATGTATCAAGTGTATAAAAAAGAAAAATCACATGTAAATTATATGATATATCATAATACATGCACTGTCACAGTAACTGTATAATTATGTATTAGTTTCAATTATGTATAGTTATAAAATATTCAATAGTAGAAATGATTTTACTCGTTGTACCTATATAAACTTGTGAAGAGATACTTACAAACTTTCACTTTGTATTAGAAGTAATGATATATCTCATACTTATGTATCATAATCGTAATGTTTAATGTATCAGGTGTAAACAAACTAAAACTCACATATAATTTTTAGAATGTATCACATAAATCTAAAATCTCAATAAAATTAGATCTATGTATCATAATAATTATATTACATGTATCAAGTATAAAACTGAACCATAATCACATATATGTTGTATTATGTTTCATAAAGCATGCAGGGACTCATTAACCTTGAATTGATGTATCAGATGCAGTACATTGAATGTATCAAAAATCATATAGATAAAGAAACAAAATCACATATAAAATTTATGATGTATCAGAATGCATGCAGTGTCACATTAGCTTTATAATTTGTATCAAGTTCAAATTTGGTAATGAGTCTGTTTTCACAACTTTCTTTCTTCTTCTCTTTGAAATAGCATCAACAAACTTTTTTCCTTTACCACTAGCAGCATTTCGTAACTTTTTCATCATTGTAGGATCGTTTTGATGCTTAGATCTATTTTCACAAAAATCACTATCTTCATAATCGAAGCGACCAGAAACAAAACCAAAATCAATTTCAGTAGAAGTTGAATGCAATTGAGTAAGACCCAAACTAAAATTTGATCCTGACTTCATTGATGCTGTTAAAATGCTTAAAGAATATAAAATTAAAAAATGATTTCTTCAATTACTAAACTAATATAGAAAAGTATCAACTGAAAACAAACCAACCTCCAATTAATTTTGAATAATTAAGTTAATGGAGTACAAGTGTGAAAGTTGTAACTTCAAAAATGAATGCTGCATCAAAAACGAATTTTGACGTAATCTTAGCCATTATAACCGTAATTTTAGGCTAAAATATAGGGTTATGTATTGTGTTCAATTGTATATAGTAATGTATCTGAAAAAGAGAGTATTTAGTGAATTAGAAGAGATTTTTGTAATATGCTTAGTAGGATGGGATTTTAGGTAATATTGAAAACTTAATGTGTTTATGTATGTATTTTTTCAAGAAATAAAGAGTAAAATAAAGTGTGATTGGAGATAGCCTAAGGAAATTTTTTCTTCTAGCTATTTTACTTGTCGTATTTTATTTGTACATTCTTCAAGAAAAATTTCAATTAAAAGATTTAATTAAATATTTTATTTATTACTTATCTTAATTTGATATTTCTCTCTTTTATACTATATTAATCTCTCTCCATAATTATGATTTTTTCTTAAATGAAATTTATTCCTCCGTTTAATTTACTTGTCTGCTATTTTAAGATTTTTATTTTTAATTGTTACTTTAACATACCATAAGAGTTATATTTTTTTTTCATATCTTAATCTAACCATTAGTTACTTATTCCTCAAAATATTAATACTAAAGATCTACTAATACGAAATTAGCTAAAATGTTCAAATCAGCATGCATAATTCAAAGTGGACAACATGCATAATTTAAAGTGGACAAATAAAAAAGAATAAAAAATATTTTAGAATATTTATTTTTAGTAAAAAAAACAAATAAAATAAATCTATATATATACTAAATAGCAAGAACGTGTTTGCTAAATTATTGTTAAGTGGAAGCATATAAACATGCTAGGTGTTAAATTTTAAGACAAATTAGTTATTAGGTAAGACTTAGTTATTGTTTTCTATTAACAACTTTTTAAATTTATTTATAATTATTTTAATAATTTAAAATCTGCCCTTTATTCCTACAACTTCTTAAAATTTAAAGTTTTATATTTATTTAATTTCTTACAAGTTTATTTAAAATTTAGATTCTGACATTTGTTTAAACATAGTAATGGTTATTACTTTGAATTGTAAATTACTAGGAAAATTAAGCTACGTCATTTGTTAGGTTTCAAAATATAATATTTTCCTGAAAACTAAAGTTAATTTTTTTCTCTGTTTTGACTTAATACTAATAATATTTTTAAAAAAATGCTCTCACAAAAATGTAAACTACCAATTCAGTTCAAAAAAGAAAAATCTACTTTAATTATAGATAAGGATATTTTTAATTTTTCTATATATAATTAAAAAGTACATTTGCATTGTTGGTGATTTTGAAATTTTATAATTTTTATACTTAATTTTAATATCTTTTGATTTTTATTATGTCAATGTTGTATTATAAAAAACTAATTTATTTGGGTTGTTATTACTTTAAATATATATATATATATATATATATATAAAATTTACATTGGAATGACAGATGACATGTACAAATACAAAATACTTAAAATGTATTTTTGTTTGGTTTAAAATCATATACATATAGGTATTTTAGTATAAATTTTAATTGCAAATTAAAAAAAAAAAAAAAAAGGAAACATAACAATACTACTCTTTTTTTTTAAAAAAAAAAAGATAGAAAATTGCAAAATAACGAAAAAAAATTTATGCTAACCCTTATACTACTCCCACGTAACCCATTCCCCCTGTTTCCCCCTCCCCACGTTCTTCATTCTCCTGTTTCCCCCTCCCTACATTCTCTGCAAAGACATAACTGTTGGCTATAATCAATTTGCAGTTTTAACTACATTCGATTACTATACTTAATGAAATATGTAATTGTTGTTTTTTTATTTCTATTTTCTTATTGTTTCTTTTGCCTCTGTCTATGATTTATGTTCTCTTCTCCTTCATTGTAGGTGACTTTATAGTTGTTAAGACAAAACAATCATAATCATCTTCAATTTCTTATTATTTATTGATGTATTTGATTTTGGTTTATTCTTCTTCGATCTTAACATTCAACTGGATGACTATATGCTATATGAATATAGCAATTTTTTATTTATAGAATACTAAGTGTTCTTCCGTGAAAGTTATTGTGTTCGTTAAATTTGTCAGCCAAAAAAAAATCAATTATGCATATTATAGTAGAAGTATTGGTGCATTTATCACATCATGTCAGATGTTCGTTGAAGGATTGTATTTGGTGGAGAAGACAGTACATAAAGGTCAAACTTCTCCCTCTCATTTCATTTTTATTTATAGTAATATATATTTAAGAGAGTGTACCTCAATTTCAAAGATATCTTGAAAGTGATTGTTGAAAGTAGAATAATTATTCACCCCTAAATCAGTGTATCTATGTATTTGATTTTGAATTCTCTTTTTATTCTTTAATTTAATTGAAATTTAATTCACCGTCTTAATTCATCAAAGTGAAATTTAATTTAATAATTTCTTTGTTTCTTGATAGTTTTTTTTGTGTTTAGTAAACTAATTGAAAACATAAATTATCAATGCTGGAACTTGCATGCAGAGGAGCTGAGGAGATACGCTGAATGTTCTATTATTCATTTTCTGTAGAAGAACAAGTATAATTTTACTATATCCTGTTTTTGATTTTCACCTTTATTTTTCTTTTTTGGTATGCTCTCCAAGTTAGAGAACCCAAAATGATAATAGTGATTCACTATTTTCTTTTTCTTAAAGCATTGCTTTTTTTTTTTTCGCCGTACTATGCTGAACCAGCAACCACTCATTATTTATATTAATTTTTTTCATCACTTTTCTTTTGAACTTCTACTCTAGAATCCAGGCACATAACTTCTTATACTTTTAGGAAGAAACACCAAGTACTTATTATTTATATTAATATAAAAACTATGATTTTTTTGCTGATGAGTTTTGAAGGAAGCATAACATCTATTTTTGTCTTTATTGAGCTCTCCATGCCTACTCTCACCTCATAAATGGCATGCTAAATTTACATAAAAAAAAATAATTTTCTTATATTTTGTGTCTTTGATAATCTTATTTTAGTGTAAAATAAAGTTATCCTGTTGATATAAAAAAATGAAGCTTCTTCAGTAACTGCAAATATTTTAAAATAAACTAATAAGCACTGTACTGACCTTTTAAATTAAGATGAGAATTGAAGTTGAAAAAACATTTTATCTTAGACAAGTTTTTATTATAAAAAATTATTGCAAAAATTTAAATTAACTATGCCATTTAATTGAAATCTATATAAAAAAATTCTGCATGTTTTTTTTGTGTATATTTTTCTTATTTCTGTTTAAGTATGTCTCAAATTTTTTCAGCAAATAATCCGTAGGAAAGTTCTTTTTTATTTCTTTAATTTTTAATTTGAGAACATAAATAGAACAGTTGACATGTTAAATTTCATCTCCCAATATATCTGAAAAGAAGAAAAGTCATGTATGGCTCAAGGTTGGAATATTATATGAGTATTGAAAAGATCATATGAAGGTTTATTTTTTTTTTTAAAAAGGATATCTGCCTCTCTCTATATTTATGATGGATTAATTGGTACTCAAGGTCCTTTTTTAATGATTTGCTAGGATTATGAAGAAAAAGCGAGCATTTTTTTAATGATTTGCTAGGATTATGAAGAAAAAGCGAGCATGATTTACTTTGCTTAGTGCAATTGATTTGTTGAAATAGGGGTAATTCTGAAGGTGTAGTACATGGGATTGAACATGTTTAATTTTATATGTTGAAAAACTAATACATTCTTATCCTTCAATGCATATGATAAAATTGATTTTATAAAGTTATTATAAGTCTTTAATGCTATTTCTTAGTTTGTTAATTTTTCCTAAACACTTGATAGGAATTGATATCAAATCTTTCATTCTTGCATGCTAGCTAGCTTAAGTTGCGTGAATTCCTCACTTTTGATGTCACACTTCTGTTGAATTCTTCAAAAATACACTATTTTTAAAGAATCTAACATATACGACATTTTAGAAGAGCGCAAACAACATGTACATTCTACCCAAGATGTTGCAACATTTTGTGCTATCAAGATTGTTCGAGGAATTAAATAAAGCAAAATCTAAATATATTAAATACTAATTAAAATGGTATCATGTAATTCAAATTTTGAATCATAATGGTGGTTTAATTTAGAGAGTAAAGATTCATACAAATTTAAAACAGCTTCACAAAATTGTTTCACATTCTACTTTTGTGAAATTATATTTTCACAATATACTTTTATAACTGTATAATTTCATGTACAATATGGAACTAACATTTAGGAATTGAGAATTTAAATTTAAACATAGTTTCTTTATTTCCACGAAATATTCCTAAGAGCATTTTAGTAAACATGAAATGACTTTTATATTCCTTTTTATTTATATTTAAATTTGCTCTAGCTATCTAATTTTTCATATTTTATTAGTCTACTACTAGATAACTAATATTTATATCTTCATTTTTTAAATCTATGTAAAAGACAAAGGGACAAAAAATAAATCAAGAAGATAATTACAAATAGCAAAACTAACCTGCTAAAGCAAAAAAAAAGAAATTTACAAACCAACATAATTTTTCAAATGATAAGTAACTTTAAAAATTAGGAACTTCCCAAAGACCATAAAATTAGGAACTTTAGAAATTTGATTGTCAAAAAAAAAAAAAAATTTAAAAACCAAATGGCCAAAAAAAAAGAAGGAATTTCAAAAATAAATAAGAAAACCGTGAATACTTGGTAAAGAGAAATGGGTATTTTTTTTTTTTTTGAATTTTTGGATCTTTCTTAAAAAGTAAATATTTGTTATTCTATTTTAAATTTTAAATCATTTAAATTGGTAAGTCCAATAAAACCACAAAATTATTACCAATTAAATAACCAAAAAGAATTTAAAATGTCAAAAAATTGAATTGCTAACCAACTAGAACAGGATTATATTAAAACAATAAAATTAAAGGAAAAAAAAAACTGATTTAGTATCAACTAAAATGTATGAAAGTCTTACTTTTAAATAAATTATTTATTTTTTAAAAAAGATAATCAACTTCTCAATACACTTCCACATTTTTAAATCCTTAAATCACCATCACTTAACTTTTCATTCTCACTAAATAAAGTATGTGTCAAACTAATAAGATTACAATATTTAGAATTTTTTTCTGCCTAACACTTTTCGCACGAAAATGAATACTAGTTGAAGTAAATAGCACATAACATTAAATAGAAAAAATATTTAATTTAATCTAAATACTGTGTGAAATAAATATATTTATAACGATTTAATTTGGGGGAAAAGTTGGGGAGTGGAGAGCAGACCCCACAGGTTCAATATCTTGGAGAGAGTTTTAGTTCTTGGCATGCCACGTGGTCCCACCTAACCTTATAGGTACTTCCTTTCTCCGCCGTTTTAGCAGCCACCTTAACAGCCACTGTGCCACGTAGGATTATTCCACGTCGGCACCAATATCTGAAGATCTGTCTGATGTGGCATATGCCACCACGTGGAACAGTTTTAACATAGAATGATATATAAATGTGTCATGTCAAATCTCACGCAATTTAAAATATAAAATTTATAAATTTTATATATTTATAATCTATATCTATATTTATAATATAGTCCATAATCTATAATCTGTATAATCTATATGTATAATCTATATTTATAATATATTTAAAATCGACTTTAGAATTATTGTTTGAACTGTTTATTCTTTATTAAAAGTTTTATTTTAGATAAAATCATCTTTTCATTATTTTTTCTACTAATATTTAACGATTAAAATTAATTAAATATATTTATGATAAAATCTTTCGTTATTAGAAATTATCAGAATTAATGACAATTAATATTTTTCATTAGTTTAAAAATTTTAAATGAATTAAATAAACAAGATTTTTTTTTTAAATATAGAAAAAAAATCATACTGTAAATATTTATTTATACAAATACTTTTTATTATTCTTGGTTCCAACTTTCAAAGTCTGAACTCATATATTTGATCCATATATAAATGTGTCTTCAAGATAATAATTAAAAAAGGAAATCCAAATGTTAATTTGAAAATAAATAAAAATATTGCAATGGATATATACTTGTAAAAAGATGCATATACATTTTGATACACACGGATAATAAACAATAGCATATGCTCCCTCCTTGGTATTTTAATTTAACCTTTTCATTTTATTAGTATTTTAGATAATTAAGAAGACATTAATAATATCCTTTCAATTTTACATGTCTTTAAAAAAATAATTTAAATAATCAAAAATCTGTACTATTCAAGAGTTAGTATTTTTTTAAGATATTTATTAAGGATAAATAAGTGAAAATATTTTGTATTTTCTAGAAATAAATAATTTATTAAGCATGTATCCAAGTTAAAAAGATCACCTTTTTTAAAAAGAAGAGGCACAATGTAAATAAAATTGGAAAAATATTACCTTTTAAAGATTTTTTTTTTTTATGACCCTTGAAAATATTTAATGTGAAATTGTGCCGTGCTCGTATGGTATTACTGTTTCGACAATACATACTTTATATTCTATTTGCCTCCAAAGCATTTAAAACAGATATAGGAGTCACAAAATGTTACAGCGTAATGGTTTTCTGCATCATGCCACCACAATTGGTTTCCTATTAATAATAGCGGGTCTTCAAGGTGTGTATTATAAGTATTTAGTGATTCATCTTTTAGAAAGTCGAAAGAGCTTATTTTTATCTATAAAATTAATTTATTCTAGAAAGCTGAGGTGTTATTTTAAAAAGCTAATAAATTTTATTTTTTAGAAAACTCTTTTGGAACATTGGTCATGCACAAGTACTACTCTAATATTGGTAAAAGTAATTTTCAAATTGATTAATCAAACATAAATTGCTACTCTATAAAAATACTTTTGACAAAAGGCATTTTAAGCACTTTTTAGAAAAGTATTTTTAAAAATAGAAAATTCTGAATATTAGACCAAACATGTTATTAGTAGTAATCATTAGGGGTGAACAAATTCGAATCGCAAAACACATCAAATTGTAAATTGAGTCAAATTGGGAAAAAAGAAATTCGACTAGTGATTTCGTTTGACTTGATTTAGTGTTGAGAAAATAAATTCGAGTACAATTAACTTAGATTGAATTCAACTGAATAAAGGTCAAAGCAAACTGAACCAACCCGATATCACATTTGTACAATTTTTATAAAATTTTAATACATAAAAATATTTATTATGATGTAATTTATAAATATTTCTTAAACTTTTCATTATTATCTTTCAACATACTATTTCAAGTTTACTTAGAATTTTGAATATATGGTTCAAATAAGTTTTGCAGCTCATACATATTAGTGACTCAAATAAATACTAATATTAACAAAAATATTCAATTGAACACCGGGAATGACAATGATGTTGGATATCTATTCTTTACTTTACATATATACATAACTTAAATGTATTTTTCTATTTAACATTTAGTGTTATGTTACGCCCAAGCGTATACACAAGTGTACGTGATCCACTCAAGTAACATATTGGCCTAAAAAAATCAAGTATCGATCCCATAGGGACTAGTGTTAAGCAACTATCCAATACTAGTTCAACTATTAAGATTAGACAAATGCAAACGTAACCACAAAATTTTGAGAGTATTAGCTAGACGTAAACTGAAACAATGAGGTAAAATAAAGGTTTTGGACAATTATAGGGAGAAGCCCAGGGCTAAGGCACTGCGAATAATCATACTCAGCTATATAACTTCATTGGTTAGGTTAATTATCTTGGTTGTTGGTTCACGGGGTTCGTTATTATGACTATGGCCTTCCAAACCTCTAATCAATCATCTAACTTAGCCCTACAATTACATCATTGACCAAAAATGCAAGAATTAAGTTAAATGCATTCATATTCTATTCCGTAATTGAATCAAACAAGGCCTTTAAGTATATTCCTATCCTAAATGCAAATCATAACATCATTCAATCGAGATTACGATCCTGCACACCACGAATTAGATCTCAAAACAACATAGAATCCAACACGATGAACTAGAAAGGAACATAGCTCAAGCTAAGATTACTAGTTTTCGCGTTTGAACTTTAACTTAGTGTTTTGACTCAAAAATCATCGTGAACACACCTTAAACACTATAAACACATAACTAAATACTTAGATGCTCATTTATACAAAGATTACATCATTACACACAAGAGAAATCTCAAAACTAAGCTAATTAGATGTACATAAGAACACTTAGATGCATAAATCCACCTAAGATCATCACCCCACACTTAAAGCCTTGTTCGTCCTTGAAAAATCTTCACTCAAGCATCAAGATCATGAAAAGACTCCAATACTGCTATTAGTACTAGCAAGACACTTAAGCTAGCACTACAACAATTACACAGATAGCAAGTTTCACAAACAAGCATGTTTTGTACAATTGAGAACTCAAAACTACTACTCTAAAACATCCTAGCCTTAAAAATTGACTCACCAAGTTGGCAAGCTCATGCATATTACTCAATCATAGAGGTCATACAAATCAGCTCACTATCATCAAATATGTTTCCTTACAACAAGAGAGTTACCCATCATCACTCACATAAATGCAAATTTGTCACACAAATGGGTATAGGAATCTAATTACACCCACTCTCACACAGTGTTTATAGGATACACAAGATGAGCCATATGCTTGCCCTTAATGTAGTAATCCGCTAATATCAGAATATTAAGATTTAGGATCAACTTGGACTTTTAGGGTTGTAATGTAGGCAAAAGGAAGGGTAAAAACTATTCTGGCCAGTAATAGTGACTCTCTTCCCGAAGCGCTTTAATACATCACTTTATACATTAAGATCTTTCCTAAACAACCACATTTACACCTCCTCTACCTCACACTTCTTTTTATTTTGCCCTATCTCTTTAAGCTAGTTTACACATACAGTGGTAAGGGAGAATTTTAAAATCAACATATGATTCAAGTTTTCTCTTTTCATTGCATCACTCCCACCCACATCACATAAAATTTTTAACACCACTAGCTACTCTTTGGGGCCTCACTTTCACCATTTTTCTTCTTATTTTTACACTCCTTCACTAAATTAATTTTCAACTAAAGAAATTAGAAGATTTGCATAAATTTAAGGTCAATCAAAGAAGGAGAATAAGCTACATCTAAGGGTAAAAAAGAAAATAGGCAAGGCTCAATGTGGCTAACTAAGATTACGCACAATGGTAGGTAAAATATAAATAAAACATGGCTAACAAAGAAGTAGCATTCAACACAAACAACATGCTTCACAATCAAACTCACTTGCATCATTCCATCACACATAGCACCAACACAAACTTCTCATTTACCTAGCACAAAAATTTTAAAATTTACACCTAAAAAAAAAGATACTGGGTTCAAAGAGCGTCCCCGTGAAAAAGAACAAAAAAAAATAACCAGGGGGTGGGTGAAGTATGTACCTACTAAACTGACCCAACTAAGACTAAAAACTAAAAGCCAAAATATTTTTTAAAATTTAAGAAAAAAATAGCAAAACAACTAAGAACTAAGATCCTACAGCATCACTTCACCCGAAACGTGAGAATTTCCCCATCCCATATTTAAAAACATATTTTGTCCCCAAAGTAAAATTTAAAAGCAAGGATAAAAATAATCCTTGAGGACTCTAGGCCTAGTTAGCAGTATCTTTAAATATCAATGAGGTTGGGTGGATCCCACACCCAGTCTTTGCCATGATCTTCAGCTTGGGTCTTCGGTACTTAGACTTTCCATCAACCTGTGACTCAATTAAAATAAGAACTACGTAAAATAAAAACTAAAATACAAATAAAATACCTACCTTAACTTTGGTTGCCTCCCAAACAACGGTTGATTTAGTGTCGCGACAAGACTCAACTCGCTATTCATCAATCAAATTCCTTCATTCTTTTCCTCATACTTGGTGGCCATATTCTCACTCATTTCTGACCTCTTGAGTGTAAACTCTAAAGATCATTATTTTTCTCCACAATAACCTTTTTAGGCTCCTTAATTATCATAACTTTAGGCTTAGGTGGTGGCTTCTTGGGCAACTCAATGAGATAGTTTGAAGAGGTCTTTGGAGGTTTAGACTCCACCCCATACTAATAATATACAAATATTTTTAGTGGGAAGGTGGATTGAGTGGCTTATAAACTTGGAAGACCACCTCTTCATCATCTAATCTCATCTTGAGAGTTTCCTCTCTCACATCTATAGTGCTTTCCCCATTGCTAAGAATGGATGTCCCAGAATGATTGGTACTCTGTTATCCACATCATAATCTAAAATAATAAAGTTATTGGGCATTATAAACTTACCAACCTTTATAAGCACGTCCTCAATAATTCCTTCAGGACAGACTTGAGTTTTGTCTGCCATCTGCAGCACCATAGAGCATAGTCTCTACTTACCCAAACCAAGAGTGTTGAACATTGATTGGGGTATAAATTAATCCTTACTGCCAAATCACTTAAGGCATGGACCACATTGATGTCGCTAATCTATATGAGGAGGGTGAAATTCCCTGGGTTCTTAAGCTTCTTGGGCATGTTTTTCATCACCATAGAGCTGCATCAGTAAGTTCCACCGTATCAATGTCCTGAAGCTTCACCTTATTAGTCACCACGTTCTTCAAGTAGTTAGAATATTTAGGTATTTCATATAAAACATCTAACGAATGAAAATAAATGTGAAGTTCTCTGAATGTGTCAAAGAACTTCTTCAAACAAACATTTTCTTTGGCCCTTTTCAGCCTCTACGGGAATGATGGTGGTGGTCTTTCAATCACTTGCTTATCAACTTTAGTTTTTGAATACTCAGACTTCTCCAAATTATCAACATCTTTATCTGCAACCTGTTATGGAACCAACTCTGCATCGACCTCCTTATTTTTCTTTGGAGGCCTGTCATTAAGCTCATTACCACTCCTCAAGGTGATTGCCATAACTTGCATCAGGGTTTCATTATCACTTGGAAAACCACCTTGAGGCCTGGTCTTTTGTGCTTGGGCTGGTTTCCCCAACTATTTCTCTAGCTGCTTCTAAGCTACTTGTTGATTTTTGATTTTGTAGACACGTAATTTTAATCCTCCCAAAAAAAGTTATATTTACCCATTTATCCCACTATACCACGCAACCCACCTTATTTGATAACTCTTTCATAAAAAATAAAATATAAAAAATAACTACCCTAACAAAAATGATACCCACCTAATCCCCTTGCACTCCTCACCCTACCCAACCCCTACCTCACGATACTTTACCCTACCCCTCTCACATTCTTACCACTCAAAAATAGTTACACACACAAACTATTTTACATACATTGGATGCACTCTCAACACACAATATGCATATATATTCACACACACCTCACACAAACTCTTTTGCATAATATACATACATACTCATGCAAAATACAGAGGAAGGGAAACAAAAATATAGAGAAAATTAGTAAAGATGTAAGAGAGATAGAGATGGAGAGAGGGAGATAGAGAGAGAAAAATAAAGATAAGAGAGATAGAAAAAGAGAAGAGAGTAAAGGAGAGAATGGGGAAAGAAACAACAAACCCCGTCACTGTTACTGTTCCAAAAATATTTTTGTTCACCGAAAAGCGTATAGAACCAACGACCAAATGCAGCTCCAACGGGGTACCAAATCCACCTCTACCTAAATCTAAAACCCATTAAACCTGACCTTTTTGTCGATTTTGGCGACAATTCACAGAAATCACTACAGCTCCGATTCTAAACTACAACATTTCTCCTTCTTACCGTGGAAATAGAAAACCTACCATCCTGAGCCTCTGACAAAACCACCACCGCTGCTGATGTTGGACAGTTCAAAACATAAGCTCAGTTTTAATTTCATACCAAAATCGAATCCATTTGCACACACGCACACGAAAAGTAGGAAAAACAAAAAAAGCTGTGCTAAAAAATCAAAAGAAGGGGAATAATAAGAATATCGAGTTTGGGGTCAAAATTTGTGAGTTTGGTTTTGATATACAGATTCATGGATTTCGATTTGACGTTTTGGTGGATGCGATACTCCGATCTTTATTGAGAACAATCAATGAATTTAATCTGAAAGGTCTATTTATTCTACTCTCTATTCATTTTTTTTCAATTTACATGATTACGATGCATAATTATTTACCCATGGTTGTTAGATTGATTTTTTGTTAGTTGGTTTATCATTGTCGAATGAATTTAGGTTCGAATAATTGGATGCTCCACTGTTGAAATGTAACACCCCACATTTTCGAGCTAGAAAGCGAACCATCGTTCCTACGTGTGTAAGCTCTAATTCCATGGTTTATATTTAAACTCATATGTCATGATCTTTCTCTTACTGTATGAAGTGATTATGAGGTAAAAAGTGTTCCTAGAAATCACTTAGAGCATAGTTGAGCTAAGAATCTTTCATTCATCCAAAATTTGATATTCGATTCTACAAAGGTCCACTTTGAATGTGTATAACTTTTTATATATGTGGAATTTTTCACATAAAGAACCACCAAATTGTATATAATTGAATTCCAATTTTGCCAAAATACAATAACTGAGTAAAAAGTTATAGCATTTTCCGTATGATGCAGTAAGCCAACGCAATCTTGACGCGTCGCGTTGACTGCACCCCGACATGAAACCTGACATGAATCTAAAAATGGTTGTACGCATTATTTCAATTCCTAAAGGGTCTAGGTACACTTTAGTCATATTTCCTCACCCAAATTATGTCCCTAATCATCCTTAAATGAAATTAAGCGTATTAGTAACATTTAAACTCTCTTAAGATCCCTAATTCATCTTTCAAGAATACAAGAGGAGAAAACAACTAGGGTTTGGGCAATCGAGCTTAAAGGTCAAATTTTTTTCAAAATTTCTTCGTGATTCTTCACAATCAAGGTATGTGGGACTACTCTAAAAATCTTGGGCATAAGTTTAAATATTTTATTAAGATTAAAGATCCCCAATTATGATTTATAATAAAGTATTCAATATGATTTTCAAAAATTATGTATCATGGGACTATTTTGATAAAAATATGTGTTGTCTTGAATCACTTTTCATGGAAATTAGATTATGACTATATATATATATATATATATATAGGATTTTGTGTATTTTTGTAAGATTGATTGAGAGCATGAGTATGAATTCCCTTTCTTATTGCAAACTAAAGTTTATATTTTCATTGTGAATAATTTGAATTGCTTGCCTTAAGATTTGAAAGTGATTTTCTCAATATCATGGTGTTTGACATGGTTTATATATGATGAGATGGGTTTTCTTGTTATAACTATATTTTTGTTTTAAAATAGGAAAGAATTGCATGTGATTGAATAAATTGACATGACCACCACATATTTTAAATCTTACAAAGAGGTTGTTTGCATAAGTTTTCTTGAGATTTTAAAGTAATGACTATATTGTGACGTCATAAATCGTGGGTGGTCATGTGCATGTTTTGAATATGATGGGCTGTGAATTTGATATGATAATGATTTGCAAGTCAGGGTATGACGATACCCAGTGATTACATGACCCTAATAGAAGAAGTATTGATCGTTTTGAAAGTATGAACATATTTACTTTAAAGAACTAAAAGTTGCATTTAAGAGAGCTAGTAGGTTACCCGAAAAAAGGATTTGAGTGTAAGGGCTCATCGTTGGAAATCGTAGTTACCGATGCAGGTCTTATGATATTGTATCTTACACGAGAAGATAATAAAAATGATTAGTATATCTCACACTATGGGATTCCTGCAGTGTGTTCACATGGAGGGTATCACTATCTCCAAATCCTGGTGGCTACTTGGATTGGAGGCTCGGCCGCCGAGTGAAGGATGGGTTCCACATAGCATGTGGAATTTTAAATTTATAGGGTGTACCGATGATCTCAGAAGAATAATAAAGAGTGAATCAAGGTTTTCAAGAACTGTTTTGAAGCTATTGAATATGCCCATGTATTTTTACTTATATAATGTTCACTGTTATTGTGAAATGCTCTCATCTATTTTTATATAAACGCTTGCTATTTTTGAGTTGTTTCACATACCAATATATCTGTATTGACCCCCTATATTTTAGGATTTGAGATACAGTATCGGGGTCCATCTAAGCAGTAGATTGGGTTGTTCAAAGTTTACAGTTGGTGAGCCTTCTCTATTCCAGAAGACCAAGCTTACATAAACATTTTCATTTGTTTGATTCATGATATGACTGGGGGTTTTATCCTAGTTTTGTTTTAGACATATGTTGGATATTGTAATGTTAGAGATTTCATAGATGGGTGTCATATATGTTGAGTATTAAGAATTTCTTTCCAAATTATTCAGGTGTTAACAGATTGACCATGGTGCCATTTTGTTATGTTTTTCCGCAAATGTTTTATATTGAATGAATGTTGTGCATGATTTCCAGAAAGAAAGGGGCACCCAAGCCTTCATGGTTTAGGATGCTCATTACAGCCAGTGCCTCAGTTCAGGTCGTGAAAAACTTGATATCAAAGCACAATTCATGGTCCCAGGGTGTCTACAAAATCATTTCTACTAGAGTCTTGCTTATGGGCATGTCCCAATCGAACATTATTACTCTTTTAGATAGAGGCTTTGTGGTACTTATGGGGTTGGTATAGACGGAATCGGTATTGGTGTTTGGCTTAGCATTGATATTGGTGTTGGGGCTTACACCCTTGGCTGATATTGTTGGTTGTTACATCGTATTGAATTTTGAGATTGGTTATCATATTATGTTTTGGTAGTCTCTTTGGTTATGGCCTGGTTTATGGCCTTTGGTGTGGCTTGGTATGGTTGGATGGTTGATTTAGTACGGTTAGACTCAGTTGGGTTGGTCATGGTGGTGGCCCTATCCCAAAGTCTTCATGAGAGAATTTACGCTATTTTATTATATGCTCTAAATTCAAGCCTATCTAAGGATAGATATAAGTGATTGGGTTGGGTAATAGGGGGCGGTCCCCGATCTTGGTTGGACTTGGGATGCCCATTACGTCTATGCCCTAGTTCGGGTTGTGACAATATTCGTGTGACAAGCCGATAAACATTCTGCTTCTGTGCAAAAGCAGCACTATATTTTGGTTCAGCTTAAATCTACCTACTACAGCAAGTCTGTGGATGGCGGAGGTAACATTAGTTGCAGATGGGATTGTCACTTTATGAATTGTCCTGTGGGCTGGTGGATCTTCGGCCATAGGTGCAGGATGATCTTCTTCTTGGTTGGTGAATTTATGAAATCCAATAAAGAAGTACTGCTTCTCTCTTCAACTAATGCAAGCATAGCTTGGGTTTGGGATATGGCTCAACTAATTTTTGGTACCTTGCAAGCTTATTAACCTTTGAAACCTGTGCCTGCAAATTCAGAAGCTAAGATCAAGTAATTAGCACTTACAAAATCAAAAAGTAAAACTAAAACTAAGATATTTGCCAAATTACAAGTCCCCGACAGCCCAAGTGCACACACAAGTATACGTGGTCCACCCAAGTAATATAGTGGCCTCAAAGAAAGCCAAGTATCGATCCCACAGGAACTAATGTTAAGCAACTTTCCAAGACTAGTTCAACTATTAAGGTTAGACAAGTGAAAACATAACCACAAAAGTTTGAGAGTATTAGCTAGTCGTAAACTGAAACAATGCAGTAAAATAAAGGTTTTGGACATATAGGGAGAAGTCCAGGGATAAGGCACTGCGAATAATCATGCTCAGCTATATAACTTCATTGGTTAGGTTAATTATATTGATTGTTGGTTCAAGGGGTTCGTTATTATGACTATGGCCTTCCGAACATCTAATCAATCATCTAACTTAGACCCACAACTACATCATTGAGCGAGAATATGAAAACTAAGTCAAACGCATTCATATTCTATTCTGTAACTGAACCAAATAGGCCATTAGGTATATTCCTATCCTAAATTCAAATCATAATATTATTCAATTGAGATTACGATCCTACTCTATCTATCCCACGTTCTATCCTATTATTCCCCTTTCTGGGTTTATAATAGAATTAAACATGTATTCTATGGGTCGCGAATCCTTAAAATAGTGATAAAAAGAATAAATAAATAATTAAAAATGATAAATAACCAAAATCAAGTCAATTAATAATAAGAGTAATCATATTCTTGGCCTTAACCCTGGAAAAAAAGTGTTTAACGGCTCATGAACATACACGTAATTGCAATAAATGAATCCATGTTATAATCCATCAACAAAATAAAGTAAAGGAATTAAAACCCTATTTTCACCCTCCTCAATCATGTCTCCAAGTCCTCAGGTCGTCCAAGGTTTTTCCCAAAGAGTTTAAGTGTCTTATTTATACTAGGACCAAATGGCCGACTTGAATATAACCTCCGTGTAATGGCCTTATCGCGTGGATTAGGGGATGTGGAACACCAATATCACACCTAGGTACTGGAATTGGACATTCCAAAATACAACCAAGGATAATCCATGCTATTATCGCGGTACATAGGGTCCTTTGCACGCCAAGGAGTTCAATTTTCCAGAGTTGCACAATGTACACTCCATGCATTTGTCCCTTCATTCCAAGCTTTATGATCGTGGTTCCTCTTGATTTTTAGCTTATGTATCATCCATTTATCATCTTGGTCAACTCACCAAGTTTCCTATAACAATACACACCACGAATTAGAGCTAAAAACAACATAGAATCCAACACGACGAGCTAGAAAGGAACATCGCTCAAGCTAAGAGTACTAGTTTTTGTATTTGTACTTTAGCTTAGTGTTTTGACTGAAAACTATTGTGAACACACCATAAACACTATAAACACATAACTAAACACTTAGAAACTCATTTATACAAGGATTACATCATTACAGACAAGAGAAGTCCTTAAACCAAGCTAATTAGTTGTAGATAACAACACTTAGGTGCATAAATTCAACTAAGATCATGTTATTTTTTTTAAAAAGTATGTAAAATAGTAGTATCTTGTTAGTACTAAAAGAATATTTGAAGCACAATTTAATTATATATCTGTATGAAGACTTTACTTGAAAGAACACGAAAAATCCATGATAACTGAAAACCTTGAAGTTGAAAAACTCAAATTGTATTAGTTTGGTTTGGTTTATAAATTTAAAAATCCAATGAAAATAATTTGATTTGGTATTTAAAAATTCAGAACCAACGCGGTTCATGTACGCCCCTAGTAATACTAATAGATAATGTGATTTAAAACATTATTACTATTAAATTTATGTATATTGTCAGACCTCTCTATAATGTCACCTCGTTATAACGACATTTCACTATAGTGGTATGATATTCTCAGAAATCGATTTTCATGTCATATTTACTTTTCTATAATGATATTTTACCTACTAGTTAGCTGAACTGCCTCGCACGTGTAACTTTTGATTATTTAAAATTAGACGATTTTATCTATTACAAAGGTTTTTAATGAAGTATAAAAAATTTAAAACATATATTTTACTATAACCACATATATATTTTACCATCAGAAGTGTCAAGTGGTTAATGAATTTAATATATTGTAGATGTAGATTTATAGACTTTTTAAATCTTCTTAAAATCGAATTTAGTTGATTTAGAATTCTTAAACTAATTTGAATTCTTAAACTAACGAAAAAATATTAGTTGTCATTAATTCTTATGACTTATAATATAGAAAGGTTTTACTATAAATATATTTTATTAATTTTTAACTATTAAATATTAGAAAAAAATAGTGAAAAGACGATTTTATCTAAAGCAAAAACTTTTAATGGAGGACAAAAAGTTCAAACAATTTTTTAAGGCCCTTCACACTTTTAATATATTATAGATAACAACAATGATATTTATTATAGCATTACACTCTTTGTAAAATTAACTCTCTATAACAACATTCTCATATATTATGTAATAATATTTTGTAGGAAATATATTTTCTACAAAATAAAATACCAAAATTTTTATGGTAATCATCAATAATGTCATGCATACAGTAAATTTCAAGTATGAACATCAATTTTAAAGGAAATATTGTATTTAAATGGTGCACAACAGTTATTGCATAACTTCACGAGGAAAATGCTACTGATGTTTGCCTTTTTTATATTCATAATCTTTTTAATTTTACATACTTTTTTTTATAAAAGTTAATTGAGATCTCAATGTCAAATATCAGTAGACATATACAACGACAGCTCTCTATAACATTCATAAATTTTTTGGATAAACACTTTCACTATAAAAAACTTTTATTGTATCTTTAATTATAATTTGAATTGATGAAAATTGAAAAAGAACAAGTGGCAAAATAATAGAAATCCAAATCACCATACTTTTGTTGCAAATATTGATTCTTTGATTGCATAAATTACTTCTTTATGTGAGTATTCAGATCAATTTGAGGACTTTTACGATGAAAAAGATTTGGAGATCTTAGAAGAGAGGAAGATTGTCAATTTTATTCATGAGAATAAACGGTATTCTTTTTCAATTATTTTCATAAAAGCATAAACTTAGGTCCTCTTTAATTATTAAAAGGAGGCAAAAACCACATTTTAATATACAAAGATAAAACTCACATTTAAAGCCATTGCCCATTTATGGTAAGTGCATTTCCTTAAATAGTAAATGGCCCATAACTAAATAATGTTTCCATAAGAGCCCCTTGTAATGACCAAGTAAAACTAAGCTCCAAAACCGGTTTTCTAGGGCCAAAACCAACTACCAAATAATTGTTTACTGTTATAAAATATAAAGCAAAGAATAAAAAAGAGTAGAGAGAGCGATTATTATTTCTCTTGAGAATTCTCTTGGGATCCTTGAGGATGATTTACAATAAACATAACCCTTCTATTTATAGAAGAAATTTACTCCTAGTTTCTGACTAAAAGACAGATACTTCAAATTCTGATAGATATCAACTAGATCTTATCTATATTCTTGATAGACATTCACTATAATATAAATACATTTTTAACCCTCCTTGAATGTCTAATTGATAGATAATGTGCCTCGTTAAAATCTTACTAGAAAAACCCAGTGAAAAAAAAATCTAGTGAAGGAAAAAGAGTACACATCTCTAATGATACGCATTTCGTCTGCCTCATTAAAAAATCCAGTGGGACAAAACCTCGTAAGGGAAAAAGAGTAAAATGCGTATTAACTCCCCCTAATGAGAACATCCTTGAGCCTTTGCATCGGATCTTGTGCACCATCTTCTTGAATATTGCAGTTGGAAGAGACATAGTGAATAAATTTGTCACATTATTACTTGAACGAATCTGTTGTATGTTAATATCACCATTCTTTTATAGATCATGTGTATAGAAAAACTTTAATGAAGTGTGCTTCATTCTATCTCCTTTTATGAATTCCCCCTTAAGATAGGTTATGTATGCTGCATTATCTCTGTATAAAACTGTCGGTACATTATCACATGTCAAACCACACTTTTCTCGAATGAGATATATCATGAAATTCAATCATACATATTCTCAGCTTGCTTTATGAATAACTATTATCTCATCATGATTTGATGAAGTGGCTAGATAGATTGCTTTATATATCTCCAAGATATGGCAATATCCCAACATATGAATACATTGTATGTTTGAGATCGAGATTTATGTAGGTTAACTAAATACCTAGCATCAGCATAATTAACAAGATCGATATTGCAATCTTTAGAATAAAATAAGCTCATGTCTTTTATCCCATTTTGATGTCTCCTAGTAGGAGCAAAAATATACCTTGCTAATAAATTGACAAAAAAGGCTATATCAGTCCTTATAGTATCTGCAAGATACATTAGTACATAAATTGTACTAAGATATGGTACTTCATAACCAATTCAATTTGGTATATTTCTCATTTCACCAAATAATCTATTGCTTTTGAAAACTCTACAAGAGTTCTAATAATTTTCAAGTTACAAACTTAAGCAATATAAGTATTACAAATAAGTTTTTCAAAAACTTTTATAGGCTTCAAGCATTTTGAATCCTTAAAAAGTTTCATATAAATTTTGTCAAGTTACAATATTCAGCATTTCACGCATGACATCGTCAAGTGTTTGGATTGCAAATCAAATAAGTTTTATGCTTACCAAAATACATCCTTTCATGTCACTTGATAAATATTTCTACGTTATTATACTTAAATAAACGCAGAATTCAGATCCTCATAATCTTTTACAATATTACTCCAATATTGTATCAATGATATCTTCGATAGTTTATCATTTTATATCGGTTCGCAATGTGACATAACATTTTGAGATCTCATCACTTCATTATTTTCAGGTACCTGAATCTCTCATAAGGTTTCATGAAGTGTTATGTCGTAGGCTCTTCAAGAGTACATTGCCTTCTTATTATGATTATTTACTCCATATTCAAGGATTATTTCATTTGGAATTGATTAGTCTACCACGCTTCATACATGCGCAAACTTTCTCCTTTAAGAACACAAAATAAGAGCACTTGTAACTTAAATATGATACTAAATTTGAGTCAACATATGCTTTCGACATTTGACTTGAATTATCTTTTGAATGAGGGTCTGATGATAATTCCTAACATATTTCTTAGTTGCTTATAATCTCCCTCTTATGCTAGAAAAACTAACATACATTCTCCATCTTCTTTGAAGTATCCATCTTTGTACATCATGGTATATTCATTAATCGTATACCTCACATCAAAACTATTAGATGAAATAGTTGGTTCCTGACCTTGAACCAATTGAGAGGGAAGAAATAATCATAATTTATTGGTCTAATACATACAAGTGCTATTGTATGCAACATATCATATTTCAGACCAACACATAAAGCTTTGTTCTCATTAGCAATGATTTAGATATGTATCGAAGGCATTCAATGCCAAACCATCATCATCAAGATGAATTATCTTGATTGCACAATCTAAAAGTTATGCTCTTAACTCAATTTTACTGAGCAAGCACCTTTATGAATGTCAAACTATAGGTTGATAATAAATATACATATAATCATTTTATTGATGCATCATTTCAATATATCACACGATAGGTGAACATGCCCTTATTTACCTTTTATACTTTTCGAATTTTAAGGGATCTAATTTCAAAATTAGTTGGTCCAACCATTTTATCATGAGAACAAGCAACATTAAAACTAAAGATTTTTCTAATTCTTCAATATATGCTCAATACTTAGTGTGCACATCTTTGAGATGTCACAATCGTTCTTGTCAATTTACGAACTTTTATACTAGTAAACTCCAAGTTTATCATGACATGTACCTTTTACTTTAATATATTTCAGACTTAATATTATATGAAAAAATTTCAAAATTACTACTTTAGAAGTAGATTTCAAAATAACTTTTCTTAGTTTTTCTATCTCTTTTGGTGAGTTGTGTGTGATACAGTCATAACCAAGTGCATGTTTATATTAATAAGCTTTGCTAAACATTATCACATTCACCCCAGGGAATGGATCTGTACTTATAATAATCAAAATTTTCATTCCCAGGAATGAAATATAATCGTGTCTTAAGCGTATCAAATTATGATAACTTATAACCTCTTTCGTAATATTGCTACTTCAGGAAAAAAATTGAGGAATACATATGATGTAGATGTAGAGAATTTTTTCTCTAACATATCTTATGATCATAATATGCATGTGAAAATATCATCACTTTTGATGATCATTATCATATTGTCCCTCCACGCTTATATTCGTGCATTCAATCACTTATTTTTTTCAGACATATTATGCACTGCTACCACATTCACTTTAAAAATGAAGCAAATTGTCATCTTTCAGACTTATCACATATTTCTACCACATTCACTTCATGGAATGAAGCATATTCAATGGGTTAGATTTCATGACTTTTCACCACATACCCATTATTTTGTCTTAGCCATCATAATGGCATCAATATGGTGCATTGAGTTCAAACTCAATGTTTTATCCATATAAAGACGTCGTAGGCATAAATCGATGGTCTTAAATCCAATATCATATTATTGGTGCATCGAGACTTTAACTCGATATCTTCCCTCTTAATGGGATAAGGTTTAAATCCATCATCATACTTTTAAACATTGTTGTTCTTCAAAAACAAATATAAGAAATAAATAATCTCAAACTAAATTAGCTCCCTCAGATCCAATATGCAACTAGTTGTGTATATAAAATAAAAAAAGAAAAGCCAGCCTTTAGTTCTTTAACATACCACTATTGAAGTATTGTAAAAAGTGATCTAGAGACTGCCAATTCATTAACCCATTCGTTATAAAAAGCAGATTTAATATAGCTCACCTCGTAGAAACCAAACATCCATCAGCAATTGACTTACCTTAGATTTAATATTGACTTACCTTAGATTTAGTTTGGCTAGATTTTTTTTTAAAAAAATGAATTTGGGATTTGACAGCTATACTTCCTCAATTTTTCAATTTGCAAATTCTTTTTAACCCCTTACATTTTTGAGAGAATCACCTATATCTACATAAGGAAAACTATATTTATAAAACATGATAGTAATATCCAGTTTACCAAAATACGTAAAAATATTTTGCTCAAGGCCTGAAAAATTCGCTTGAGGCTTACATATTTTGCTCAAAATTTTTTTATAAAAACTAAATGACATGTATATCTTGCTCAAGGTTTGGAATTTCGCTCACATTTTTCGTGTATAAAAATTCTATAAAATTGATATGAAATATGTATGTCTCATTCAAAATGCAAAATCTCAATTACAATGTAGTACTGTATAAAAAATGTGTAACTTTCATACAATCAATATATATATATATATAAATGGGACTTTTAGTCAATCCTACGTGGCATGCCTCACTAACAAGTATTTCTATTTATCCCTTTTTCTCAATTTTTTGAGTTTTTTTTTCTATTTTTAAAACTTATCTATCAATTAGCTATTTCATTTAATTTTAAGATCAGTAGCATTTACTAATATAATAATGAATGATTGTAACTCTTTTTTTTATTAGGTCATGTTAATTCTGAAATATCAATAATTATTTCTAACTCTACACTTTTTATCCCCCCTCCTATCTATATTATTATTCTTCCATTAGAGATCCCAACAGTTATTTGAAAATATAAAAAATATTTATCATTTCATAGTATTATTTTCTTTGTTTATGATTGAAACAAGTTCTCTCGTCATATTATAATTGTAGTTCTTCTCTTCAAAAAACATATTAGTAATTTATAAGAAAAATATTTGTTGTTTCATAGTATTATTTATAATCAAAGCAAGTTCTTTCTTCATATTATAATCGTAGTTTGTCTCATCAAAAGAATATTCATAATTTTATGTTGTTTGTGTAATGGACTGAAGAAATTTATTTGTCTTCTTTATTTCAATTTATCTTATCAGGGTGAATGAAGTTTTGATCTATTTGAATTCATAACTTGTGTCGATGTTACAACTGCGAAAGCATTCAAGTTGGCGTGATTCAAGAGATTTTGTTGTCTTTGAAAAGGTAATTCTTGTATAAGTTTGTATGTATTATGTATTGAATGAATTTGTTATCAAATTTTATAGTTTTTGATGTGAAGTTTTTTTAATTTATGATATGATATAATACGAATGCATTCAAGTATATATATATATATA
>NC_061122.1:134983022-134984554 GCF_002878395.1 Capsicum annuum | reverse complement strand
TATATATATATATATAACTCTTTTTAATGACTTGATATCAATTTTTTTTTGTAAATATATGTTTCATTCTTTAAATTTATAAAGAGCAAAAATAAGAATGAAAAATGAAAACATGATCTTTGAATAATAGAACGTATATTTTGAGATTTTACAATCAAACATGAGTCAAAAAGAGAGAAATTTGTTCTGAATTTGATTTAATTAGGAAAAAAAATAGCAATAAATGAATATGGAAGATAATATTTACATAATGAGTAACTATTTTATGTGTTTTGTGATAAAAAATTTATCGTATCACTCTCTGTGGCAGCCTACAGCGATATTTCTTTTTTTTTTATCTTTTTTCTTTTTTAAAGAAACGTAATTTTCTTCCTTTTTTTTTAAAAGTAACTTTTCTAGCTATTATGTTTATGAGTTATTATAGGTAATAATTTTTAAAAAAATTTTCAATTTCGCAACTTTTCTGCACTCGTGGATGGATTGTATTGTTTTCAAATTATGATCCTTTTGATTTTTAGATTTTTTGATTAAGGATGCAATTTTTTTTAGTTGATCTTCTTTATTTTGTTTCAGTTATATGAACTCGAGAAAAGTGTTGAAGCTAACAAACAAGTAGCATGATATTATAATTTTATTTTATTTTTCTACTTTGTATTTTTTTCTTCTTCATTTTTCAGTTAAGTATATAAATTTTATGCACTTGACGATTCTACTTTATACACATTTACATTGTCAGCATTCTCATTTAAAATAAAATAAAATTATACTTTTAATTTTAATTAAATATTAAAATTCATGACTACTTCACAGGATATACTTAAAATTAAATTCATGTACATCTTTGTTACTAAATTTTTTTTTCTTTTATCTCCTATTTAATTTTATTTTGAAAATTTTATTCCTATACAATCTCAAGTAGTTGGCACTTACATACCATTTGAATTTGCCTTTCTCTTCTTTATTAGATTTAAAATTTTCACATTCATAATTCACCTATTTACTTTTTTTTTTTTTAATCTTAGTAACATTCATAACCTATTCCTTTTCATATTTATAATCCTCATATATTTAGTTTAAAAATTTAAAATATCTTATGATATTTCTTCCCTTTAATCTATATTAGTATACATTTTTTGTCCCATGAGATCATACTTAAAGTTATAGTTTCATTTCACATTTGAAATAGTAATTTTTACCCGTCCCATGTGGCATGCTTAAAAATCAAGGAATGCCATTTATCCTTTTTGTATTTTTTGAGCTTTTTTAGTTAATTTTTCCTCAAAAAATTCATAAAACAATATGAAAGACTCAATTAACGAGAAAACACATTCCTTTAAGTTTATAAAGATGATTAATGACAAAAGTTCAAGTAAATTAAATATGAAAAAAAATATCTTTCAATTTCCAAAACGTTCATCTTTAGCATCTAAGTTACTTACTATAAAATAAGGGTGAGTATCTCTTCTTCTTCTTCTTCTTCTT
Source organism: Capsicum annuum (assembly GCF_002878395.1). Taxonomy (NCBI): domain Eukaryota; kingdom Viridiplantae; phylum Streptophyta; class Magnoliopsida; order Solanales; family Solanaceae; genus Capsicum; species Capsicum annuum. The sequence continues at coordinate 134,983,072 of NC_061122.1, read as the reverse complement.
CTTCTTCTTCTTCTTCTTCTTCTTCTTCTTCTTCTTCTTCTTCTTCTTCT
>NC_061122.1:134830340-134982922 GCF_002878395.1 Capsicum annuum | reverse complement strand
TCTTCTTCTTCTTCTTCTTCTTCTTCTCCTCCTCCTCCTCCTCCTCCTCCTCCTCCTCCTCCTACTCCTCCTCCTCCTCCTGCTTCTGCTTCTTCTATTATGGAGATATTTTTTTGAATCATTGTTGATAAAGAGGAGAAGATAACAAATGATTTGAAGAAAAATTTTAATTTGATGATTTCGATATTGATATTTGTTAAGAAGGTAAAAGAAATATTGATTTGTACTTTCTTTAAATTGTTGATACATCATTATATTTCAATTCTTTTATCTTAAAAATGATTTTCTTGATTTTGATTTTCGTTCTATTAACATGTTTCCCTCATTTAAAACTGAATCTTCTTGCAATGGTTTATTATTTAGTATTTTTTTTCTTAATTGTAACAATACAAATTAGGTAGATTAGAATATAACAAATGATTTCTCTAATAAATAAGAATATATGGAGAAATTAAAATCTTATATCCCACTTGAATTTGATTGTTCAACAACTATTGCTGATAACGATGAATATAAAGAAGCAAATGGGAGTTCTACAAAAATTATATGAGATTCTTATAGATGAACGAAGGAGATCGCTTTGTTTCACATTTTGAAATTATTCCGAAAAAGAGTGAGAAAAGGAAAACCAAAAAAAAAAGAAAGGAAAAAGTTGGTGAAAATGCCAATAGAAAAGATGTAGAAAAAAAAAATTACTAACTGTGAAAGAAATTTTTAAGATGAAAATTTTACTTATCATCTAATCGACCAACAAACAAAAGGTTTATTTTAGGCATTTCAATATTGTGCTTCCATGATTTATTTTTTTATTTTACTTTTATGTTTAAGTATTAATGAATGTGTCATGTTTTCCTTTTAATTTTTGTTTAGATTTTTGAAAATATACTTTCTTTTACAAATTTTTTAAGCTTGACGGTATTAAACTTGTATGTTTAGATTAGGTTATAGAAGAAAAATTAAAGATGCATGTCTTTAATATTATTACTTTTATCTGTTTAAAGTAGTATCAAATATGTATTATTTTTTTCTTTCGTCTTCTTCGAATATTACTTTATATATTTATTAATTTTTAAAAGTCAATATCCTATATGACATATATTGATTAAGACCCCAACATATAAAACATATTTTTTAACCTAGAAAAAAATATTTTGATACCTTACGTATATATTTAGTTTTAGATAAAAAATCTAATTTGCTTTTTATTTTTTAAAATCAATATATAAGTCAAATTAAGATATTCAAACTAAAGCAATCACTTTAAAGTAAAAGTACAAGAGAAGTAGTTTTTCCCTTTAAAAGTAGTTTTACTATTGTAATGATCAGTTTTTTGATAAAATATGTGAAATTTTTATTTCTGTGTTATTTGACTGTCTTACCCCTCCCCATAGTTGCATTATGGTGTTTCTGGGGTGTGGGGATGATTGACATAGTTTTTGATGTATTTTGGTATCATTTATGTTTTATTGTGATTTTGATGATTTCGAAAGCCTTATTTTGGACTTATGAGGATATCTTTTGATCCGTGCGACAAATGAACGAACGGACTGCGGTAGCAATTTTGAAATATCAATTTTAGGATAAACAGACCTCTGGTTCAGGTTCTGATGCACCCGAACTCATTTCGACCTATTCATTGGAAAATTGGAAAATTAAAAATATGGGTGTGGAACCCATATTTAATTGAAATGACCTCGAATGGAAAATCTGACTTCTCCAGAAGATCCTAAATGTCAATTTTAGGGTGGTAAGATGATTGGTGTGATTTTATGGCTTTTAAATCTCATTTCGACCCTCGGTTTGAAAAATTACAATTTCAGGTTTTAGTGGTCAATTTTTTGAAAATGATGTTTTTTGAAAATCCGAATTCACCAACACGTTTGGAACGTCAAATTTATTATGGTTACATAGTTCTTTTGTATATATCGAACTCCGAACGAATTTCGAACACTCCATCAAAGTCTGGATTAGACTTAAAATAAGAAAAACAACAACTTTTTCCTTACCAGTGTAGATTTTTTGCACTATTAAAATAGTTTTTGGGTCCATTTTGCTCATTTTTCATCTTGCCTCTTAAGAGTTAAACCCTAAAATAGTATGAGAGCTTAAAAGTGAAGCTTGTGGGAGCTTGCGAAGCAAGATTAACATGAATTTCTTGATTCTATTGCGGATTTAAGGTAAGAATTCACCATTTTCTTAGTAATTTCTTGATTGATTTCTCAAAATCTCAAAAATCCTAGGGCTTGATTTTAAACCCCAATTTCACTTGAATAATGTTTTTATCTTATAATTACTAGTTTTTCATCAATTTAACCTTTAAAACAACTCTGATTCTTAATTCTAACCCGGATTTCAAAGATTTCACCCGGTAAAGCTCAAAAATGAATTTTCTTCAATTTGAACCTCATTTTGACTTGATTTTTTAGCTGTAGATTTCTAAAAATATGAGAAACATATTTTTAAAGTAAAGTTTTGATTTTTCCCTTCTTTTTCAGAAACTCATTTCGGGGATCTGTTTTGACCCCGCATAAAAAATAGTCAATAAGGGTGTCATTGATTTTTTTGATGTGTAGATTTCATATTTGATGTTTTTAGTGAAGTTTGGGATCATTCGTGGAAAGTAAGATCGTGGATTCGAAGTGTACGGACTGATTTCGGCATTCGAGGTAGGTTATGACTTAACTCTTTCAGATTGGCGGGGTAGTAAATGATCATACAAAATACATGTTAAGAGTGGGAACTAACCATGAAAAAGGGCTATCTATGTATTGACTGGGGACCTATATGTGATGTAATTGTCCAAATTGAGACATTATGTGATGTGTCTGACTGTGTGGAGTCTTATGTGATGTTGATAGCCTTAAATACATGTGAATAATTGTATTATGTTATTGAAATGTCTAATATGATACCATTGGTGTATTGTGATATATTCATACTTATTGGTATATGAGGCATGCGGAAATTCATAGCTGAAACGAAAATAATAAGTGGAGATTGACTCATATGGTTGTGAAAATATATCATTGTGATTGGTTGTGAAAATATATCATGTGGTTGGTTGTGGAAATACTCATTGAGATTGGTTGTGATCATTACATCCTCATATCATACTCATTCATGAAATATTGGTACCATCGTGGCAACACCTTTTTAAAACCCTCCCCGAGGGATGTGCCGAGGAGGAGATATTGTAACACCTTATAAAACTCTTTTTGTGGGATGTGTCGGAAATGAGATATGAGATATGTGGATTGTATACGGGTTGACGAATCCCCCATGGGTCCTAAGTCGGGAAGCTTTAGCTCCGTAGGTATATACGAGGATTGTGTGATGATCCCAGAAGTTGTGCGATGACCTCATGCATCATCATCATCATCATTACCATCATCATATACATTGCACTTACTTTATGGTGTTTATATTGTGTTGTATTATCATATTGATTTGCCATCTATGTAATTGTCTTATCTTCTTTTACTTGTATTTGATGATCTTGTACATGCATGTTTCCCTTGTTATACTTAAATGTGATATAATATATACTTATGTTCTATCTTGGTGTGTGCATGATATATTAAAACTGTTAGTGCAAGCGGTGTGGCTATCATTGTAGGACATTTTTTGACTGCAGGTGACGTGCCCTTAGTGTATATTTTGTATGCTTTATTTACCACTTTGTTTGGTCGGTCTATGCTACCTGCTGAGTATAAATGGATCATAATCATACCTACTATGCCTTTTCGGTGCAGGTCCTAGCTCGAGTGCACCTCAGCTTGCTTGACTCGGGCGATTGTTGGAGCTTTCAAGGTAGCGGTTGGACATTTATGCGTTCGGACTTTACTTCTATCTTTCCATAGTAGCTATGTCTTTATTAGTATTCGGAGACAGATATTATTCCCTTGTGGTTATTTTTCTGATGCATTTGACTCCTGAATTATATTAGTAGTTCTTGCACTATTGACACCTGGTTTTGGGCATGATTGATATTTTAGATAAGTTGTTTCCGTATTGTTATAATTACTTATATGATTCGACTTCATTTTAGAAACCTTACCTAGGGATATTTCTGTCTTTTTATTTTTTTGTATCAGTTTGGGGGCTAGGCTTACTTGTCAAGGTACGCCGCGATAAGTGCCATCATGACCCTCATTTTTGGGTCGTGACAACTATGGTACTTGTGCCACAAAAATTAACAGAATAAATTTTGAATATCATAGCTAATTATAACTTAGTGGAAATTGAAGCGCAGTTATTATCATTGTTAACGTACATGAGGAGGATATAAATAAATAAATTTTCTCCTCTATTTTTCTAATTTCCTTCTTTTTTGAAATTAGATAACAGGAAGATCATAAAATTAGGACAATATCATTTATTTTTTTAATTATTTTAATATTAATAAAATTATGTCATAAATATAATAAGATCTTTATCACCGCGTGAAGCACGGACATATTCACTAGTATTCATATAAATTTAATACAACTATAACACACATGCAAACTTAAGAAATAATTTCATACAAACTCCACGAACAATTATAAAATAATTTGAGTATATTTGATACAATTCGATAGAACTGTCAAATCCATATCTCTTACGTACTCATCTCCTCAGACCACTCTATTCCCTCCCTCATGATAATTTTCACCCACTATACTATTTCCATCACCACCGATAATGCTATCGCCACACCTATTTAAACAAGCAACAATAATTCTACGATAAAAGATACTATAATACACCTCACGTATACAATTATGCACATAAGGGAATTAGAATTATACACAATCAAGACTTTCCTTATATTTTCCACTTTCTTGCAATGCACACTCATCAAATTATTAGCTTACTGACCACTGAGTATCTTCTTATACCTTTGCTTTTGAAGGTAATCATATCACATGACTTACATTTAAAAGCAACTCATTCCCGAATCGCGTATCATAATGATATATCATAATAAAACCAACACAGTTCAATAAAAACAACGTAACAACAACCATTCCATATTATCAATGCAATGCCTAGAAATGGTGCACACACATACTAGGGTCGGCATGACGAACCTTAGTTATGACCTACAGGAAACGAGTTTAGTCTATATACCTTATCGATGTGGTACCCCATTTCAATTTCATTATGTGACGGGGTGACACCTAATCTCAATATCATAAAATAGGTAAAATTCAACAATAGTGGTCAAACATAACAATAACAATGTCAAACATAACAATAACAATATGCAAGTTCGTATTTCACTCATCAACACTTAATCTTCAAGTTAATCTTTTTAGCTTAAATTTTAACATCCTCTCAACCAACAAGCACAAGTATGTTCGAAGGCTAATCACAATCATTTAACTCAAACATAAGCATAAAGTCAAATCAAGAATACAACTACCTTTAATTATCCATCCATACTCAGCCATCAAGAATTACTACCAATTGACTATCGTCTATCCTTATCTCGATTCTCGTATTCTCCTAAGGATACTTTGTAGTACTAAAACTTTCTATATTTATTACACTAACAACTACTCTCACACGATCAACTAAAATTCAAACTTTGTTCTACCTACATCCCTCTCCTTTTTCTTTCTTAATTTTATTATTACCTGTACTCGAATCCACCGATTCTTCCTTCCACATTCACTCTGACTCAGTTTATTTTCACTCTACTACCGATCTGAAAATACACAAGATTTCTACGGCTACCCAATAAGCCCATACCTTAACATACTCTTTTTAAAATAAACTCACACCAACCACCATTTCTACGGCTACCCAATAAGCCCATACCTTAACATACTCTTTTTAAAATAAACTCACACCAACCACCATTTATCGACCTACTGTAGTTCATGCAAGCATGACGACTTCACAATAAATAAAGGGTAATATATACCATCAACTCAAACATAGAGTAGTAATTACATTCAATCCATTATCCAAAGTTCATGTTATTAAATCTATCTCAACTCAGTGCTCGTAGGCTAGACATGAAGTCTCCCATCAAACTATGGCTATTACATGTATCTAACCCAAATCTACTATAATTAAACTATAACCTATTTCGTGGATTGGTTTTCTACTACAAAGAGTGAAGATCCTCTCCTTCTGTGTCTTTTGCTACGCAATCCATCAAGTTTTCTCAGGAAACTCCTGAAAATCACCCTCCCAGAGCTTGGCCTCTAAATCCTTACTGTTCTAAGCATAGAGATCATCTTGATGTTTTTGGAGGAGGCAATAAAAATAAGAGACCACAACTGGAAGAATGGTTTTAACAAAAACTTAGAAAGCTTACTACCTAACCATAGTTGCAGCGACAGACTATCGTTGCAGTAATGGATCGGCAGGCTTGGTTCAACTTGAAAATTTGGTCCAAATTAATTTTGAGGCACGAATCTTCTATCCCAAAAGTTATATCTAATTGGAATCAAAAGACAATTTTAATCGAATTATTTTTTCATAACGGTTTTTTAAATAACAACAAATCGGCCGTTACACTTCAAATAATTGATTTATATGGAATTCACATGCTTAATGCCTACTTTCAATTCTTTTAAATGATTTTGTCCCGTCTCTATTTTTAGGATAGGTCATTGTTATTTCATCCAAGCTAGATTACTATTGGCGAGCACCTATTTTATAAAATAAAATAGTCTTTATAATAGGTTGTTACTTTCCACTATACGTTAGATAGTGGTGCCTGCTAAATCACTATCAATAGTTATAATTTAATAAAGGGGCCGATCATAAATAAGATTGAAAAAAAAAATAACTGAATAAATATTAGGAGATGACAATGACGGAAAGCAGGTAATGACGCAAATCTGCTGTGTTTTGAAAAAAATTATTATGTTTGATAAAGAAGAAAAAAAGTTATATGATTAATAATATAGGATCTTATTTACCATTAGCCTAAAAATATTTTTACATACATTAATCACCATTTCAAATATGTCTTATTGGTGATTTAAGCATAACCGCTAAAATTGTGATTATATATTTTTTAAATTGGCGAAACTCGTGTCCTTAAGGAGGCAATATTAAAACACATTATAGAACAAAAGAAAACTAATTGTATTGATGTATTATCATATGTATAATTCTCTCATATAGCTCCTGTTATAGATTAAAAAATGACTAAATACACTAGAGTTATAATTACAGTTTTAGTCATTCTTAGAATCATGTATATGTTAGGGTTTTTGTCCTAATTTTCTTACTATATTTAAGTTTTATTTTTTCTTAGAAGGAAAATAAAAGTTACCAGAATTACTTTTACTTTTTCTGAAAGAAAAAAATAAAATTCTTTTTCATATTTGGCTAACATCTTTTTTGGAGGAAAGGTTTAAGACCCCCTTCTCATACCATAACACAATAACATCCACAATGTAGTCTTTAAAGAGTCTTTGTTTAGGGGGAGATTTCTCCCGATAAGTTTTAAGATTTTCAATTTTATTTTTAATATGTAGACCGTTTGGCCAAACCATATCCAATAATATTTTTTAGTTTAATTTTTCATGTGTCGTCTGATTTATCGTCTTATGATTTGCAAACTAAAACCTTCCGCATGACGCCCTCTCAATTTCTAACCCAACAAGTGGTATCAGAGCTTACGGTTCAATGGTCTGATGGTGCGGTGAGACGAGATTAAACAGGTTCAAAGCGGTTTCAAAATCAAGCTACAACAATTTGGATGATAATGAAGATTTTTGTCGAACTACATGTGGAGAACAAGTTTCAACCATATTTTCAATACGCCTGCTGCTGCATTTTTAAAAATGAGAATAAAATATTACTTTTAAATCAATTTTTAACCATGATATTTTAAACCTTATTTTTAACCATGGCAAGCAGCAGTTATGAAGATTATATCAAGAACGAAGTTCATGCACGTGATATGAAGAGAAGACGGATCAAATGAAGAAAATCAAGCAAAAAAGGGGAGATTTGTTAGGGTTTTTGCCTTGATTTTCTTACTATATTTAATTTTTATTTTTTTTAGAAGGAAAATAAAGTTACCATAATTACTTTTACTTTTCCTGAAAGAAAAAAATATAATTCTTTTCCATATTTGGCTAACCTCTTTCTTGGAGGAAAGGTTTTGGACATCTATAAATAGAAGACCCCTTCTCATACTATAATACAATAGCATCCACAATGTAGTCTTTAAAGAGTCTTTGTTTAGGGAGAGATTTCTCTCAATAAGTTTTAGGATTTTCAATTTTATTTTTAATATGTAGGCCGTTTGGCCAAACCATATCCAATAATATATTTTTAGTTTAATTTTTCATGTGTTGATAAAAGAAAGAAGAATCCATTTTCTTTCTTTTTTGATTACCTTCCTCGCGTATGTATAAGATCGAATCCATTCGATTTCTAAAATGGATTAATAATCCTTAACTTTTCGAGGAATCCTTTATCAGTAGATGTGAATGACTGATTTTTGCAATCTTTTCGACCTTGGTTTCGTAGGAGCAAGTCAGAAAGATTGAGAAATAGAACCATCTGATTTAATTCGTTCTCAATAGCCACGAGATGATCATCTTAGGGTGATCCTTTTGTCGAGTCTGATTTATCGTCTTATGGTTTGCAAACTAAATGCTTCTGCATGACGCCCTCTCTATTTCGAACCCAACAGTATAGAGTCCTAATTCTAATACATAAAATAATCTCATTCTCGTCTAGCTAGTCTCTAATACTTCTCCTCAAGCTATTGAGAGGTGGAACATTCACTCCTAGATTGCTTTAAAATTCTACAAATTGCTTTTCTGTTAAGTATCTTAATATATATGAATATTACTTAGTTGATCTTGAGATTGAACAAATTATGTTTATGATTGTCTTCTAGTTATTCTTTCTCTAACAAAATAATAATCAATCTCTACTTGTTTGATTCTGGTGTATAGGACTAGATTCATAATCATGTAAAATCTACTGAGGTTATTACAAAATGGTATTGTGGTTGTTGTTAGAGTGACACCAATATCTCTTAGAATGTAAGTTATTTAGATGAACTCATTTTCAGTTGAGCTAGTGTCTCATATTTCGCTTTAGCACTTAATCTTACAATTGTATATTTCTTCTTAGTAGTCCATAAAATGCAATTATCATCTAAATAATTAATCTTTTTACCGTAGTACATCCTTTCAGTCTAAATCAACATATTCATACATTCTTAGAGGTTGATTTTGAAATTAATCTAAGTTCAAGATCTTTTTTACGATATAAAAGTGCTCACTATTTTGAGTTTGCATGAGCTGACTTGGTAAATTTTGCTATATGATCTATGATTAGCCAAGTTAGTGTGAGATACTGAGGCTACCTGCAATACTTATGTAAAATTAAGCATTTTCAATACTTCATTTAGCTCGTATAATTCACGTTTTTGTGCAAGTGATTACTGCTTAGTCGTATTGGTCGTATCAATATTCTTGAGCAATTTAGTAGTATATTTGCTTTGATTTAGAAGAATAACTTCATCAAAGTATGTAACTTCAATTTTTTGAAAAAACTATAGGGAGCCAAGATTCGTCGTTGTAAACTCCTTTGAAATTGCTTTGATTATATCTTTGGTATATGTAAGGGAGCTCCTTATATAATTATATAATTTACACGTAAAAAAAGCAAAATAGTACCTCTCTTGCAGTGTAGTACAAATAATGATGAATTTACTCTAGTGCATTTGAAATCAAGATAAGATAGCTACAATTTCTACCTATTAAATCAGACTTTAAGTGTCTGTTTAAGATAATACAATTCATTCTTTGGAGAGTAAGTATGATTTGAATATTTGAGAATAATGAAACCTGATGGTTATAACATATAAACCTCTTTATGCAGACGTTCATGCAGAAATATATTCTTGATATGAAGTTTTATAATAGGCCATTATAGATTAAGACTAAATGTACCTTCAAAATCAACTCCTTCTAGTTAAAGATGTTTTGGTTGTCACCCCCCCCCCCCCCCCGCCCCCCTTTTTTTCATCTTACCAAAAAGTTTTAGTTTAAAGTTCAAAAGGATTTTCAATTATGGAAAGTAACTAAAAGTATTTCAAAAAGAATTTACATTTAAAATTGAGAGTTGCCACTTGGTATTGGTTTGGTATGTCAAGTCACCTTTAGAATATTCTTTTTAAAATGGTTGACTCTTAAAAATACTGATCAACGGACAGAGATTTCGGTTAAGAAATTCTGTTAATTAAGGAAAAGGTGTGAGTCACCCCTTGATCTCGTGGTTTTAGCATGGTTGCTTCGTTGACTTATATCAATTAATTGACACTATAAATAAATAAATTCACATATGTACACAAAACAAACAAACACACAAAGGTTCAAAATGAAAATAAAGTCCAGTCCATTTAATACAGTTCAAAAATAAAAAAAATACAAAAATACAAAAATAAACCTATACTAACTTAATCTAGTCCTAAACTATATTTCACCGACATTTCATGCCTTGATAACGAACAGTCTTCGAATACATAGTACTTCGAGGTATTCCCTTACAAATAAATAACGATCCTTATATACATAGTACTTCAGGACATTTTTCGGCAGATAGATACATGTGAATCAAAATGGTGAAATAGAGAGCCCATAAGCAAGCAATAAAACACAAGCCAATATTGAATCCTAACTTTGCCTACCCAAACTCTGCCTAAACATGTTACTACCAATTACAAATAGATTTAAATTAATTGCAAGAGTACATTAAACAATCGATTCATAACCAACTTTATCAATTCAGAATCCCCACCCTCAATTTCATTCACAATCACATGATTAACCAATTTCAATATGAAATCAAACAATCAAGCTACGATAATTAAAGTTGGTCACAATCAAACTATAAAATTATATCACCCAACATTCAATGATTATCGAAGAAAATAAAAGTCATAAGTGAAGAATTGGACCTCAAAATCCTTTTCGATTGAATGAATCAACCATAATTAGATAAAATAGTCGAATGAATATCAATGAAAGAGCCTCATCAAAAACCTCAAATGCAAAAGAACCTCAACTCCGACCTCGATATTGAACAACTTCAATTACTATCTACACCACTTTTTGTTTTTTCACTAATCCAAACCAAAAATTATGAAAGAGAGAAAATGCACAACTAATTTTGTATGCAACAAGTCTGTTTTGTCATTTTTTGATAAATGTTATCGAGAATAGGAATGGAGAGGAATGGTCGGGTTGGGTTTTCTGGCGAGGTAGAAGAAGATGAGTAGTGGTTGACTGATTGTTGTTAGATAGATATTGGACCGACTGTTAATGGCGTTTCCAGCGGGGATGAGTTTTGTTTTTCGATGAGTATGTTGCTATCAGCATCAGGGTGATACGAGAAAGATAATGGAAAAACGAAATCAGTCAAAAAATAGTCCATAAAATGGAAGAAATTTGTGAATCTTTTTGGAGACAAGTCTAGATTTCCCAAGAACACAATAATAAGAAGATAACAAGGTATTTATTACACCAAATCAGCGGACAACAAACTAGATTAACAACATAAGATGGTGAACAAGAAGATACAAGATTCAGATTTAACAATAACAACAAGAACACAGGATTACAACACAAACACTAAACAAGATTACAAGAAGGTAAAAGGATAAATAGTTAGACGAATTGAAGGTATAATCTTACAAACCCAAAAGCCTATTCCACTCTTGGACCTTTAACATGACACACAATAAATACCTAACTCTTACGTTGGCACAAGAGTGACCTCGATCTCCCAAACATCCAACGTTTCCAAGCTTGAGTCCAACACGAGTGAATCCACACTCAATGTTGATTTCCCTAGTTACAAGCTTAGGCCATGGGGCCCTTTCTCACAACAGAGAGAGTTTTAAGTGTTACAACTTCAATATTCAACAAAAACTAAGACTAAAAACCCTAAGAGGTTCTATATATAGTGTATTACAAAATAGAATACAAAATGATCACAATACCCCTCAAGGGTGAGGTGCCCATAAAGTATAACTTAGGGGCTGTTTTTAGTGCATTTAGGCCCTCTTTTACACTTTACTTGTGCACTTTCTTGGACGGATTCAATATGCACTCATTCTCATCCATTCTCGTGGTCGTACTCGTATCATCCTCCCCTTCTTGAAAAGGATTCGTCCTCAAATCTGTACCTTGTAATTTAAGAGAAGACAAATAAGTACAAATCCTCATGACATGAGGGGTTAAGGTTAGCAAAAATAACACATCAACATGCCATGCTGAGGTAGGAAAAATTTGAAGTATAGCCACGAGTCCTTTGTTTTAATCATAAAAAGATTAGTACAATTTCTACAAAGAAAAATAGGTCGAGAGTCATCCTTTCCCACTCTAAGATGGCACCGGGATCAAATGGAAAATTTAGCCAAGGGCCTAAGCCGAGGCTAGCCCTTCCTTCCTCTAGAATGTCACTCCCACATACATGCACAAAAACATTTTCATACATATGATCTCTATGAACAAAACTAATTGCAATGCTTTTACCACACAAAATGTTCAAAGAGTCATGTGCATTATCAAGATCAATTCTATAGACACCATCACTAACTTGAGAATTTTTAAGCACTCCATTTTCATGCTCAAGTAGTGAACTACATTTAAGAGTAAATTTATCATCATGCACACCAAGAGTACTACCAAGAGTACTCATTTCTGAGACTACACATTTCTTGCCCATAAGATTACTCTCATCTTCCAAGAAGAGATTTCCATCTTTAGGAGGAATATTGTCACACCATAGTGGGTTAGCATATCGGCTATAACCTTCAAAGAAAGATATGCCATCATTTTTACCACTAGGTTCATTAGGAGTATTTATATCATCTTCAAATAAAACATTAAACCCAAAGAGAGCATGATCTATCTCACAAATAGATTTGGAACTAGCAAGTACTTTGCTCTCTATAAGTTCACTATCAAGTACCAAAGATGTTTCAATCTCCTCTTTACCTTGGTGTGGGTCGGGGTAGCCCACTTCTTCCTTCAGGAAGCTCTCGGCACAAGGTGTTTAGACAAGGAAAGTTGGATTTTGTGGGATAAGTTTAGGTAACAATTGGCCTAGCCTTTCCACGTGCCATTTTATTTCTTCAATATCATCATTAATGCGATCAAACATGGAATCAAGGTTAGTGGCAGCCATGGTACCTAAAGCAAAGAAAAACAACAAACAACAAAACAAACTTGTTAGTTCAAAATGCTTCACCACACTCTCACTCTCGATTTTACCTCACACTTGATTTCACAAGTGTTGAAAGCCGGCTTGTACTTTATGAGTGATTGAGGGTTGAGTCTACTCTTGTCCAGAATTGATTTTCGTTTGAGTTGACTCAAAGAAAATTTGTTTACGAACTTGAACCAACAAGATACAACGAATTGACAAAAGAGAAAAGCACACAATAAACGTTTAACACGAATGAACAAACACAAAGACTAACTAACAATCTAGTAGATAAGTACTAGTTTGCCAACTAGTATTGGAACCAACGAAATTGAAACTAAGAAACAACAAATGGAAACTACAAAATTTGAAATTTGAGCCAAAATTTGATGCGTGAACAGTAACTTGACATGGCAGCCACGTATTGGTTACAGTCCTTCTAACGAATTGTTATTCTCAAATGTTCATGGCTTGGTCAAAAATTTAATTTGGATTGGTGGAATTTTGTTTTAGGAGGAAAAAATAAGTATTAGAGCCTTTTTCAATTTTTTAGACTTTGACTTTACTTGTACTTCTCCTTAAAACATGGGTCCTTGAATCATGAAAAATTGTTGGAAAGTGGTTGAGATGTGATTGACTAGTTGATGAGTGATGGTAAGTCTTTCAAGACTAACAAAGCTTTACCTTTTTCCCTTCACCTTTATAGATCTAAGGTTCACTTTATTTTAACAAGATATGAAGGTTGTGAAGAACTTCAAGAAAAAAATCAGTAATCACCAAGAACAACCAACAACAATCTCCAAGAACACCAACAATTTCATACGCCAACTTTCAATTTTCACATTACAATATCTTCAACACTTGGCCAAGACAACTACAACTTCAATAAAATGGTTCTTAGACCACCAATGAACAACAGTATCATGTGGCCAAGCTTATAACAACAACAAGATGAAGGCCACAAGGCCAAAACAGTCCACCAAAACAATGCTCAATAACAAATCGACCAAGTTCAAGTTCACGACTACAACTTCAACAAATACAAGCTCAAACTTAGATTTACACTCAAAGTGTTTGTAGAGAACAAAAATAACCCTAGAAACTCTCAATATAAGTAAAAATATCGGCTCTTCAAGGATTCTTGGCCCAATCAGATTTCTACCCTAATAATTATTCCACTATAAAAGAAAATAAATGCTTCACAATGAGGTAGTTTTTGTAAAATCAAAATTAAAGAAGTGAAATAGGCAAAAACTCAACTTTGTAATATTGCTCAAGTTCTTATTTCTATATGTACTGAAAGAGTGAGTGTTCTTGAGTCAAGTTATGATCTGTAACTAAATTATTCATGTTATAAGAGTAATGTTTTCTTTGCTTTCTTGAGAGTGCTTAGGTAGAGTTACCTGAGTTTGATATTGGTTAGAGTTAATCAATATCAAGGTATGTTCTTGGCAGAGTTGTCAAGATAATCTTGTAGTAGATTTATTACAAATAGGTAGAGCCTAGAGTTAGGTTCATTAGTATATGTAATCAAGAGTTTGATTATAGTGGACTGTTGAGGTACTTATGAGGGCAAGTCATGGTTTTTTGTTCCTTGAGCAAGGAGGTTTCCATATTAAATCACTGTGTTCTCTACTTTCTTGTAAGGTTTTAGTTTTTCTCGTGCTTAACTGTTTGATTGCTTGTGAATGACTTTAATGGACCTAGTCCTTCACTGAGTGGTGTAACCCTCCCAAGTCCATCAATTGGTATCAGAGTCAGAATACTCTAAAAGGTTAACACCTAGAGTGATTTGGCTGTCATGGATGCTTCACCTAATCTAGAAGAAGAGCAATCTACTACTAGACTACGTAGATTTAATGGGCAGTACTATGGGTGGTAGAAAACCAGGATATTTGACTTAATTATGGCTAAGGACAGTGAGCTTATGGACATAATACTTGATGGTCCTCATGTACCTATCAAGGAAGGTGATATGACAAGAATAGTGGTGAAAACCAGAAGAGATTTTGATGATGAAGATAGAAAAAGATTGAGAAAAACTACAAGGCCAAGAAATTTCTTTTCTGTGGCATAGGACCAGATGAATACAACAGATTTTAGCTTGTCAAATAGCTAAGGAAATCCAGGATTGCTTAAAAATAGTTCACGAAGGAACCACTAATGTGAAGGAATCAAAATTTGATATACTGACTACTCAGTATGAAACCTTCACCATGAAAGAAAGAGAAACTATCCAAGAGATGCATGCAAGATTCACTTCAATCACTAATAAGTTGCACTGTTTAGGAGAATTAATTCCTTTGTACAAACAAGTGAGGAAAATTTTGAGGGTTCTGCCTAAATCCTAGGAATGCAAAGTGGATGCTATTACTGAGACAAGGAACCTGAAAACTCTCACCATGGATGAGCTCATTGGTAATCTAAAGACCCATAAACTCAAGAAGCAGCAAGGGCAAGAGAAGAAAGAAGTAAAAAAAGAAAAAACTTTGGCATTGAAGATTCTAAGTCAGATTCTAATGAAGAAGACACTCATTTTGAATATTTGGCAAAAAAAATTATTAAAGCTATGAAGAAAAGTGGCCAGTTTAAAAAAAGTAGAAGTAGCAATAGAAGGGAAGGCTCTATGGAGGTTTGTCACAAATATGGAAATACCGATCATTTCATTAAGGATTGTCTAATGCATAAAATGGATTATCAGGAATATCTCAAGACTGGAAGTGACAAAGTAAAGAATAAGGACCAGGTCCCTGTAAAATTAAGCAGAAAGGTTATAGCTGATTATGCAGTAAGGTAGGCCCTAGCAGTGTAGGGAGACTCCTCTAGTAAATCTAATGAGGCTAAAAAGGTTGAAGATGTGTCCATGCTGGACGTGGAGGAATGTGAAATTACCTTTGATTATTTGTTTGCTCGCATGTTAAACACTGAAGATAAAGAAGAAAATGAGGTAACACTTTTTGATATTAAGGAAAACTTGGAAAACAACTCTGCTAGAAAGATAAAAAGCTTGCTAATGTGTTGATTGATTCTATGTGTGGAATGACTTTTGAAAAGAAATGCTCTAGAAGAAAAGGTAGAAATTCAAGAGCTTGAGTTAATTGCTTTAGCTCTCTAGATATATGAAACTGAGAAATAGTTTACAAAGCTGAAATGTAAAAATCTGAGCTTAGTTAGTCAATTGGAGAAACTTAATAATACTATTGATAAAGAAAAGAAAAATGCTCTAGAAGAGAAATTAAAAGATCAGGAGCTTGAATTAATAGCTTTGACTCTCCAGATATTTGAAACTGAAGTACAGGTTGCCAAGTTGAAATTTGAAAATTTGAGTTTGGTAAGTCAACTGGAGAAAATAGATGCTTCTGATAGTAACGAGAAGAAAGAAGCCTCAGAGCATCAAATTGAGCTTGAAGAAAAATTGACGGATTCTCAAAAAGATATCATGACTGCACTCCATGAGAATGATGAATTAAAAAGGGACCTGGTCCATCTAAGAGAAGAACTCAACAAATCTTTACAACGGACCACATCCTTACAATCCTTTCTAATTTAACTAATCAAGGTGTCAAAAATGGTAAGGGCCTTGGGTATCAATACAAAAATCAATCATATAAGTCTCAAGGTAAGGTTGTTCAAGATGCCAGAAACAAAGCCCACAAACCTTTATGCACTTATTGTAGAAGAAATAGTCATATGAAAAAAATTGTCAAAGTTAGATAAGAGCTATAATGAACAGTGTTAGATATATTTAGCAAGGGAATGTCTATCCTACGGGTTCCAGACTTTTGAAAAATATGAAGAAGCTTTTATTATCAAGATGGGCTAAGAAGGATTTGATTACACCATTGACCTCCTACTGGGAACTCAGTCTCAAGTGGGTTCCCAGATCTAACAAATGATTTTGCTTGTGGGAGGGAAAAAAGGATTGTAGTCAAATCAGATTCATTAATAATAAATATTCAAAGCATGACTAGATGGTCTGATTATATTCTCTCTTTCAAGACACTTCAAAGTGGATGTGTCTCAAGTGGAAATGGTAAAAAGGATAAAAAAGTATGTGGTTGATGGGAAGTAACTTACATTGGTGCTCAACATCAAGATGCTGATCTATGGGATGTGTAAGTTCCTTTGTGCTAAACTAGTTGATTTCAAGGGACCCGGTCCTTGGAAAACAAAAACTGAAATTTCCAGGCAATAAGAATGCGCTTGTGATTGTGGATGACTGCTCAAAGTTCACCTGGACTATGATTTTAGGAACCAAGAATGAAATATATGAGGCTCTGGTTAGGTGTTCCTGCAAACTCAAATAAATCTGCTCTTATGGGCTATAACTCATCAAGCTAAACATACAAAGTTTTCAACAAAAATGAAATCTGTATGTTGAAGAAAGTATGAATGTAATTTTTGATGAGTCTGGAAAGATGGTGAATCCAGGTTGTAGTAAAGATTCAGATTCTAAAGATTCATCTCTGGTCAAAGGGATGATAATGATAAAGATATTTTTCAAGGGAAAATTATTGCAAAAGAAAATGATAAATGGTGATCCAAAATCTTAGTTACAAACCCCTACTCCAGCTAAAGAAATATCAAGAAGGGCCCAGTCAAGCTCTTCAGGGACCTAATCCCTATAAAACTCATATCAGAAGGTCTAATTGGAGAGATAGATGCTCTCTTAACTTTATGAATTCATCTTTTGGATACTAGAGTCCAAACAAGAGCTTTAGTTAAAAATACCATGGTCTTCTCAACATTTATATCCCAATAGCGAGCAAAAAATATGAAAAAGATTATAAAAGATGCTATCTATTCAAGAAAATACAGAAGGAACCTTGGAAATTTAAAGAACGCTAAGTTTGGGATTTATTTTTCAGATTTATTTTCAGAACTATATGTAGAATAAAGTGGCGTATTAAAATAAACAAGTTGAATCTGGGATTGATCAAATTGATCTAACCTATTAAATAATTCAGTTTATCTTCCTAAATTTGGCTATGATCAGGAGACAAGTATTCTTGGTAAAGTAGGAATATTTTGGTCTAACTCAGTATTATACCTTTACACGTATACACCCATGGGAACAACTTTGGAAGAGGACAGATGTTACTTGCACAAAATTAAGGATTTCTTAAGAAAGAGAGGGACCTGATCCCATATCTCAAGGTTAGTACCAAAATAATGTGCTTTAATAATCATGAAATTCTGTCTAAAAAGCCACGTGTTATGTCTTATCTGAGTAAAAGTCATTAATTCATATGCAATGTGAAGAGTTACCCAATTAAAGTCAGACGCGTCATTTCAAAAGGGCACTTTTAATGACAACAATCACATCACTTAAATCACCAAACCAAATTTATCTTCTTCTAGTCTCTTCTAAAAATTAAATCAATTCATCTTTTCTAATTGTCCTTCATCTTTGAATTAAACTGTTCTTTTACTCTTTTACTTACAAAATCTTGTAATGATGAACATTTTCTCTTTCTCAACCTCTGTAAAAGATCCGGAAGTTGATAAAGCTTTAGAAAGTCAATCAGAACAATCCCAAATTGAGCCTTCTGATCCCTTAACACCTAAAACCATAGAAGACTTATCCTTAAGTCCTCATCAAGAACCTATGCCAACTCTTCCTACTGAGTCATCTCCAAAAAATTCTCAACCTTTAACTAAGACTGTCCATGTTAAAACATCCTCAACCATCAAAACTTCTGTTGAATCAACTTTGGTAGATGATCCAAATTAAGGGTTTAGTTCACCAATTGAACAAAAAACTTTTCAATAAAAAATTCCTATTTTCCTAGAAAAATCCAAATTACCTGTAAACCCTTAAATTCCTGTTTCTTCTGAGGAACTAACAATACTGAATTCTTAAAAATCCCTCAGGTACCTGGTTCCCTACTCCCTCCGAGTCAAGCCCTATTTTTTCTTAATTGTGTGATAAAGAAATACCTATAATGAGTTTTGATATTTCCAGCAATGTAGACTGTGTAGCCAAGAGTTTAATTTTGCTTGCATATGATCCCAAGGAAAGATCAGTTAGCACTGAAGAACAAACAATTGGTAAGAAAGACGAGGTGACTAAGGATAGAAAGATTGTGCTACCTCTAAATGAGGAGGATGAGGATGAACCACCTTTGAAGTGACCTGTAAGAAAATAAAGAGGCAGTAAAGGCAATGAGAAAGTGATCAATTCTGGTGTAAAATTTGCTAGATCCTATTTTACCAGAGGGTCTGAAAAGAAGTCGTTTGCTGATTCTACGAAGGCTAGCAAATATTCTACTACTAAGATAAGAAGATTCAAAAAAGTTGCTGTAGTGGAGGAGAAGAATATTATAGTTGTATAGGTGAGAGAGGATGACAACATTGATCGTGATAATGATGCGACAACAGAGAAAATAAGACAAGAAATTCATGTCTCAAGAAGGACCAGGTCCCCCATTTCAAAGTCTAGTAGCCCTATAGGAATAAAGCAGAAACATATTTTTGTGAAAAAAAAAAGTCTTTGAGGGACCTGATCCCAAAAAGGGAAAAACTGTTGAAAAAGAGGAGCTAAGTTGTGATTTCAAGAGAAGAAGAAAAGAAGGTTGGGTCAAGAGTGCAAAGGTATAAGATTTTAAAAACATAAAAAGTATTGTCTAGGAGAGTGTTTGATCTCAAAATTTATAAGAATCTAGGCATGGTTGAATTAGTGGAATATGTGAAACACTAGGGATGGTTACACCTCTTGGAAGAACTAATTTCTATGGTCATTAGGGGTGAGGTGAGAGAATTCTATTACACTATGGAATTCTCAGATGATGGTTTGATCTTGACTGCCAAAGTGCAAGGAAATCAAATCAAACTAGATGAAGAGTCACTAGAGAAAATCCTAGAGGTACCTATAATAGGGGTGAGGACTGTTTTGAAGTAACAACCCTCAACTGAGTTCATGATGGATGCTTCTAAGGTAGGAGAAATATTAATAGTAGGTGTGAGAAAGAAATTTCTCACAAGTGAGTTTCAGTTAGTATTTGAATTTGTAAACAAGGTCTTTTTCCCAGATATGAGAGAAAAACTATTACCTCTGCTGTTGATTTGTTCCTGATTGAGTGTTTAAGCAAATTTGAGTTGATAAGTCTTCCTGCTCTTATGGTAGAGCACATGAACATTATGATGATTATTAAAGAAGGAAGACATGGTATGCTGTATGGGTATTTCTTGTACAGAGTTTTTGACCACTTTGGAGTGGTTGGGACTAAATGAATGCCTAAAACATTTAAACAAAAGTTTAGTTAGACAATATTGCTGGAAAATGAATGCATTGAAGTAAAGGTGGGAACTATGTCCCAAGTGTCCCAAATTTTGGTTGCTTAAGAGAATTTAATCAAGGAGATGAGGATCCAGTTGGTTACAAAGGATCCAGTTGGATACAAAGAATGCTAAGATAGTGCATTTAAAGATGCAGAATCAAAAGATATCCTCAGAGAGACCTTGTGACACAAAATAACTTGCAGCTGAAAATGCTAAGCTCCAGATTAAGGTTGTAGAACTCAATCAGGAGCTTTATGTTCTGAATATCAAAGTTAAATACCTATCTAAACAATTGCTAAATGCTCATGCTACAGAGAGTTCTAGAATGGAGTTTTTGCTAAAATCCTTCTCTCCTAAGCCCCCTTCTTGCTAAATCCTATCAACTCTCTGTCACTTTGTTATCTCTGTGTGTTAGTTTCTAGTCCTTATTCCTAGTGTGGCTTTTGATGAATTAGAACTTTTATGCTTATTGTAGTATAATGTGTTGGTACTAATCTTTTGCTTATGTGTTTCATCTGTCTTTTCTTTATCTTTAAAGCTGTTCCTTATGTTATTGTTGCCCCAGTGTCCATGAGTTAACTAACCGTTGCTTACTTTATCATTGATTTATTGTTATTACTTTTTAATAAGGCCAAAAAAGGGAATACTAAACTCATATGGTAGGGACCAGATGTGTTACTTGTTAGGGACCAAGATATGTAATGAATGTATGTGTTGAATGCAATGATGGTAAGGTAAAATTGGCATATTAACAGGAGAAAGAATGCTCAAATACATATTGATGAGTATAAGTATATTGATAGGGGGAACACTGAAATGGAGCAAAAGAGTTGAGTTTTTGATAACAATTAACAACAAGGGACTAGGTCCCTAAGTTGTATGATATATTGACAAGGAAAGCAAAGTGCAAAGTGATAGGGGGAACATTCTCTAACAGTAGTGGTAATCACTCTGGCTGAATAAGGTGAATGACTTTGATGCTCAAGTTCTGTGGTTTGTCATCATCAAAAGGGGAAAATTGCTATATCTTGTTTTGATGATGAGCATTTGACAACAAGGGACCAGGTCCCTGGGTCTTCATGAACAAATACAGCTATCACAAGGTTTGACAGTTTTGTCTTCTAGTGTAACAAACTGCACAAGTGTGATGTGCATGTTTCAAAGACCTTTGGCCTAGTCAGATTTCTACCCTAATCATTACTCCACTATAAAAGAAAAAGAATGCATCTCAATGAGGTTATTTTTGTAAAATCAGAATTGAAGAGAGTGAAATAGGTGAAAACTCAACTTTGAAATATTGCTCAAGTTCTTATTTCTGTATATACTAAAAGAGTGAGTGTTCTTTAGTCAAGTTATGGTTTGTAACTGAATTACTCAAGTTATAAGAGTAGTGTTTTCTTTGCTTTCTTAAGAAGATTAGGTAGAGTTACCTGAGTTTGATATTGGTTAGAGTTAATCAATATCAAGGTGTGTTCTTAGCAGAGCTGTCAATATAGCTTGTAGTAGAGTTATTACAAGTAGGTGGAGCCTAGATTTAGGTTCATTGATGTCTGTAATCACGAGTTTAATTATAGTGGACTGTTGAGGTGCTTGTGAGGGCAAGGACGTTTCCACGTTAAATTACCGTGTTCCTTACTTTCCTGCATGGTTTTAGTTTTTCTAATGCTTAACTGTTTGGTTTTCTGTGACTGACTCTTAGGTACCTGGTCCCTTACTGTATGGTGCAACCCTCCCACGTTCCACAGTTGGGTAAGGAAGTTTCCAAGAAAGTGGTTATAGGGATCACTTATTTCGTGTGGGTAGGTCTATATTAGTATGGTAAGGTAGAGGATAAGATTAATTTATTATTTCTTTGATTTAAAATAAAACCCATGTGACGGGAGTATAATTTGATTACGGTGTATGTGCCGGTACTATACCATAGCAAATCTTGATGAGCAAGATAAGAATAAATATAAATTAAAAACTAGAATAAAAATAAATTAATATTAAAGAATTTTTTTGGATTAAAGAAATCAAGTCAAGTGGCATTATTTGATTTGTCACTTTTTTTTGATTTTTAAATTTTGATATAAGGAGAAAACAATCTAAAACTAACACAATAAAATGAAGTACAAAAAATTATGTGTCTACATCATGCCCCTCTTTGATTGTAAATATGAAATGTTTCAGAAAAAAGGAGACAACAACACAAGTGTTGACCTGACTATTATTTAAAAGAAAAAAAGAAAGATAAGTGCGACCAAGTCCTCATTTTGGACATCCTACCTATCTCGAATCATAAGAAAATTAGGTCACATATAGCTCAAGAGGTAAGAAAGAAAAGGAACTATATCGAAATAAAGAGTTGAGTGAGGTCTTGTCAAGGTTCTGATCCGCGACTTCTATCATTACATCAAAATGAAAACTACAAGTCAAAAATGAAATAAAATTACAAGATCCTATCTATGTAGCTTCTCTTAAGTCTTGACTTGAGTCTTCAATGCTTTTTCAAGTGATAAGATATCAATTTTTCTTTGGGTTGGACTTAAAAGTGAACTCTTTCTCCATGTAAACTTTGGTATTGGAGATGAACTTGAAAATAGACCCTTTTCTTTAGGAAGGGTTCCTGAACTTGGACTTGAAAGTCTTCACCCTATTCTCTAGTTGGGATATTGAACTTGAACTTGAAAGTCTTCACTCTATTCCCTAGGTGAGCTCCTGAACTTGAAATCGAAAGTCTTTAGCCTATTCTCTAAGAGGACCCATCAACCTAAAATTAAAAGTCTTCACCATAATCTCCAAGCGGGCTCCTAAACTTGAAATTGAAAGTCTTTACCCTAATTTCCAAGCGGATCGTGAACATAAAAGTAAAGTCTCATTTTTTAAGAAGAAAGTTTTCTTCCCCAGTTCATTATCAATTTTTTTTGTGAGTGTCAACCGAATCATAACTATTTGGAAAATGCACAATGCAAAGGTCAATGAAGACTATAACAAAGAAATGAGTCTCTTAAGAGTAAGACTGATGATCAAAATTAGGAAGTAGGTCTACTAAGAGTTAATGTGAAGATATGTAACTAGAAAGTGTGTCTTTTAGGAGTAAAGGTTCAAATTAGGAAGTGGGTCTTATAATAAATAAAACCTGCAAGATCCTAATGGAAGTGTCTCCCAAGGGTTAAATCAAAGAATCAACTAGAAAGTGCGACTTCTAGGAGTAAAGGTTCAAAATTAGGAAGCGTCTCACTGGACAAATGAAAACTAAAATGCCTAGACAAAGAAGTGTATTTACTAGGGGTAAAATGAAAGGACTCGACTAGAAGGTTTAACTTCTAGGAGCGAAGGTTCAAAATTAGAAAGTGCATCACCTAACAAATGAAACCTGAAATACCCAGAATAGGAAGTGTGTATACTAGGGGTTAAATGGAATGACTCGAAAAGAAAGTGTTATTTCTATGAGTAATGGTTTAAATCAAGAATTGCGTTACCTACTAAATAAAACCTGAAATATCCAAACAAGAAAGTATGTCTCCTAGGGGTTAAATGGAAAGAATCGACCAGAAGGTGTGACTTCTTGGAGAATCAATTTAAATTATGAAGTGCATCACCTAATAAATGAAACCTGAAATACCCAGACAAGAAATTCATCTCCCTGGAGTTAAATGAAAGGACTTGACTAGAAAGTGTGGACTATAAGAGCAACCATTTAAATTAGAAAGTGCATCACCTAATAAATGAAAGCCAAAATACCCAGAAAAGAAAGTGCATCTCCTAGGGATTAAATAAAAGGATTCGACTAGAAAGAGTGGCTTCTACGAGCAATGATTTAAATTAGGAAGTGTGTCACCTAATAAATGAAACTTGAAGTACCTAGATAAGGAAGTGTGCCTCCTAGGGGTTAAATGGAAGGACTTGACTAGAAAGTGTGGCTTTTAGAAGTAACGATTCACATTAGGAAGTGTGTCACCTAAGAAATGAAACCTAAAATACCCAAACAAGGAAGTGTGTCTCCTAAGGGTTAAATGAAAGGACTCAACTAGAAAGTGTGGCTTCTAAGAGCAACTATTTAAATTAGGAAGTGCATCACCAATTAAAGAAAACCTGAAATACCCAGACAAGGAAGTTGATCTCCTAGGAATTAAATTGAAAAACTCGATTATAAAATACAACTTCTAGGAGCAACGGTTCAAATTAAGCAGTGCATCACCTAATAAATGAAACCTAAAATTCTCAGACATGGAAGTGTGTCTCCTAGGGGTTACATGGTAGGACTCAACTCAAAAGTTCAGCTTCTAGGAGCAACAATTCAAACTAGGAAGTGCATCATCTATTACATAAAACTTGAAATACTAGACAAGAAATGCATCTCCTAGGGGTTAAATGGCAGGACTTAACTAGAAAGTACCGCTTCTAGGAGAAAAAGATCAAACTAGGAAGTGCATCAGCTAATAAATAAAACCTAAAATACCCAGACAAGCAAGTTCACCTCCTAGGGGTTAAATGAAAGGACTCGACAAGAAAGTACAACTTCTAGGAGTAGCAGTATAAATGAAACCTAAAATACCCAAATATGAAAACACATCTCCTAAGGGTTAAATGAAAGAAATCAACTAGAAAATGGTACTTCTAGGAGCCACAGTTCAAATTAGGAACTATGTCACCAAATAAATAAAACCTGAAATATCCAGACAAGAAAATGCATCTCATAGGGGTTAAATGGAATGACTTAATTAGAAAGTATGCTTTTAGAAGCAACGATTCAAATTTTGATGTCCATCAAATACTAAATAAAACCTTAAATACCAAACAAGAAAGTACATTTCCTATGAGTTAAATAAAAAGACTCGACTAGAAAGTATGGCTTATAGGAGTAATAGTTCAAATTTGGAAGTGCAACACCTAACAAATGAAACCTGAAATATCCAAAAAAAAAGTGCTTTAGACCTCAAAATTTCTATGATTTTATTTTGATTCCACCTTCATAGTTAGTGGTTATTTTTAAGTTAAACTATGATAAGGTATGATAACAGGACCATTAGAAAGCATTTTAGAATTTTTGAAATATGTTTGGGGTTGTTTTGGGACCCCAAATTAGTGAGTGTCAATGATAAAAGTGTGCCACTCTTTATGAATGTTACGATAAAGGCATGGCACGCCCATAGAGTGGTGCGATAAGGGTATGCCATGCCCAAGAATGTAAAAATTCCAATTGTATTATTTTAGTTTGGGTTCATGGGCTCTAACACCTTAGGTTTTTACTCTTTGAAAGTTTTTTAAAATTTTATCCCTATTGTCTTGACTATGACTCACCCTATGATTCATAGGGTGTCTTGATGGGTCTAGTGAACCTAGTTATAAAGTGTCCAGTGAATGGTGTTTGATTTACTATCCTGAGTACAACTTGAGAACTAGAGTCGTAGGGAGTCTTGACAGGTATTAGGGACCCAATCATAACCAAATTAGTATGTAGCAAAGTTTTTCTCTGAGTATGAGTGGCTCACTATGAGTTGTAAGGGCTAATTATGAGTCATTGGGTGTAAATCATAAGGTTTCCAGTGTTTACCCAATTAAGTTCTATGCTGATTATGACTAGACCCTACGAGTCATAGGGTCCCATTATGAGTGGTACCAATTGAATTGTAGGGTCAATAATGTGTAGGTGTCCTGGGAACTGTCTTGGCTATGACTTAGGGTGATGAGTTTTTATGAGTCTATATAAGTAGTATGGTGACCCGTAGTCATTGACGACTAAATTTTCAACTTTTAATTTTAGGGCACCTTAGACAATTCTCTCCTTACCCAATTAAAACCTTATGTCTATAAAACACTTAAGGGGGGGGGGGTTATATTTCATGCTTAACGTACTAAAACACTTCAAAATCTCTCTCAAATTTTCTCAAGTAGCAATACTTAGGGTTTCTAATAAGTAGGTCATCCAAGGGATCAAGAGTTGAAATCATTTGCTGAAACTTGGTATTTCAGATATGTTACTCTTCCCTAAATAATAATTTGCTAAAACATAAGTTTTAAAGTATTATTTATATGATATTGAGGTTTGTTCTAAAAATATGGGTTGAGGGTTTTATATAACTATTATTTATGTGATGTTTCATGTTTATCCCTGTATAGGTTAGGTTTAAATGGTGGGTTTAAAGTTAATTTGATGCATGAGAATGGTGAATAAACTAGGGATTGCGATTTCCTAAAATTATTACTTTTTAAGTGGTTATTGGCCCAACCCTATATTGATAAAATGGTTTTGATTATGAGAAATATGGGACTTGAACCATTGTATTATGATTTTGAATTGAACCTTATAAGATTGTATAATTCCCCAAGCTAATCTAAAATTGAACCAAGGGGTTGTGAATTTCCCCAAGTGAAGTTAATTGGTGTGGCATATTGATGTTACCTTACAAGTGTAGTTGGCATGACGATATAATGTATGCCTAAATGTGTATTGTGGTTCAATGAATAGGATTGTGTGAAAATTGCTTAAATTAGGATTTAATGATGGTTGTGTAGATGAGTCATGAAAGTGGTTGTCCGAGTGACCAATACTGAAAACTGCTGTTGCCAAAATGGGGGTCTATATGACCGAATGTTTTGAGTCCCCCTTATTATTATTGCAATATTATTGGGAGATTCGATTTCCACTATATTATACTTTATCATTTGGTGCTCGTGTTACCTTGATATATCGGGAGGTTTGAGTCCCCTATAGTGCATATGTTTATCTCTAGTTTGTTTGGCCACATGCACTGGAGCCTTACCAGCTCGGGGAGAGCTAGGCCATATAGCCCGTGGATGCCTTTGTATGTTATGATGGTTGAGCTACATAATCTAGACTAAAGTTTTAAAGCGTATGCTAAGCCTTATTCTCTATCCCAAAATGTGATATATACATATATATATGCATTTGATTATATGTATTGGTTTTAAATTATTTTGAACTGTTGATCATGGCATGATGTTATTTGTATCCCTGAGTTACATGCTAGTATTCACCCACTAACCATCTCTGAATGTTGTATCCCCATATGATTCAGACATCGGAGCTACTTCGACTTTACATGCACAGAGTTAGGTCAGTCAACTCAGTTCGTTAATTAGTTATTTTGTAGTGAAATGGTGAGTTTCCATTCCATGAAAGTCTTAGGTATTTCACCAGCTTGCTTTCTTAGATTTGAGTTGATAGTTACTTTCATTATCATTTTCATTGTCATTGTCTTCTATCAGAGTTTGAGACTTGTCCCCGACTAAGATTGGTTTTGATTCTTTATTTAGAAGGCTTTACTTGAATTATTGTAGCTATTAGTTGATGTTGGTTGGTTCTTTGTCTGGTCATTGATAATCAATTATAGATATGTTTTGAATTTCCTTAATCTTGTTGCATGATATCTTGTAATATGTTCAAAATTCATCCGACCTTGGGAGATATTGTGTTTGGTTTAGTTAGGTGCATGATTGATCTACGGTCTACGTGGGATTTAAAATACCCATCTCGGTCAGTCCTTGGTTTGGTTTATGACAAAGATGGTATCAAAGCCAAGGTTTGGGGTCATTGGGCATCCAACAAAGTCGTGTTAAGTAGAGTCTCATTTATAGGTATGAAGCACACCACAATTCTAGGGGAAAGACTATGAGGTATTTAGGAATATTTCCCTTTCTTGTTGTTCTATTTTTTAGCCATAGAGTCTAAGGTCTTGAATCTCCTCTAATTCCCATATGTTTACTTTTTAGATTATTCCTCCCAGAAGATCTGATACACGTGGAAACCTTTCTGCCCCATCTACCCAACTCCAGGAGTTCAGACTTGGTCTAGGGTTACTACGTCTAATTGACCTAATGGAATTCTATTGGTTTCCCCTATCCCTCCTCAGGCACCCAGGATATTTATTTGCTTTCCCAATTAGTGGACTTCCAGTCTGAGTGTGTTACTTTTATTTCTCCATTATCTGAGGCCACTAGAGTTAGTCAATTTATGAGATTAAGTCCACCTACTTTCATTGGTTCTAAAGTTGAGGAGGATCCTCAAAATTTTATTAATAAAATAGAAATAATCTTCCGTATGATGCATGCTACTAATGTGGAGGGTGTAGAGTTTGCTGCTTATTAGTTAAAGGATGTAGCATACCAGTGGCATAAAGAGTGGGAGTAGCTTAGCGGTGATGATGCTGAGTTAACTTTATTGGACGACTTCTCTAGTACTTTTCTTGATCGCCTCTTTCCTTAAGAGAGTAAGGAGGTAAAGGTTGAGGATTTTATGAATTTAAAGCAAGATAGGATGTTAGTGAAGGAGTATGGCTTGAAGTTTCTTAAATTGTCGCGTTATGCTCCAAAATTGGTATCTAGCATGAGGGATAGAATAAGGAAATTTTCCTGTGGGTTGTCCCATGAATTGATCTTAAAAAGTAAGGCTGCCTTGTTGAACAAGGATATAGACATCTCTAGACTTGTGGTGTTTATGCAATAAATTGAAGAAGAAAAAAGAAGCAAGTAGATTTGAGTGAAAGGCAGAATAAGAAGTTTCTCTACTTAGATCAAGGTGAAGTTCAACAACATAGTGGTAGAGATAGTGGAAAATGATCTAAGAACAAGTGAGGGCAATCTTGGTTCCTATTCTATGACTAGTGATCCTTATCCAAAGCCATCGAGGAATGGTCATTCTCAGTAAAATAGTGGTTTAGAGCACCAGGATCCTAACCTCAAGATAGTGGGGCTCAGTCAACTCCATCATATCCTCTTTATAGATTCTGTGGTAAGGTGCACCATTCTGTTTGTTAAGAAGGGAGGAACAAGTGCTTTAAATATGGTCAGATTAGTCATATGTAGAGGGATTATCCTTCTAAGGTTGCTTCTTTGGTAAATATGCTTCCTGTTGCTACTTTATCTCCTCTTCCTCTAATAGGTGCTACTTCTGCTTGTGGCTTCGGTACTTATTGGAATCGTCTGTATGCTTTTTTCACTCACCAAGATTCTGATGTGTCTCTTGATGTTGTTACTAGTACGCTTAAACTCTTATCTCGTAATGTATATTATCTTCTTGGTATCGGGTCTACCCTCTCTTATATGGCCCCTTATATGGCTGTTTATTTTGGTTTTGATCCTGAGTGTATTTCAGATCTTTTTTTTGTATCCACCACTGTGAGTGGATCTATTATGGCTAGAAGGGTCTATAGGGGTTGTGTGATGTTGGTCCATGGTAGGGAGACCTTGGTGGATCTAATAGAGTTGGATATGTTAGACTTTGATATGATTTTAGGGATGGATTTGTTGTATTCGTGCTATGCATCTCTTGATTGTCGGACCTAAAGGGTCAGTTTCTATTTCCCTAATGAGCCGGTGATTGAATAGGAAAGTAGTTCCCTAGTACCTAAGTGGAGGTTTATTTCATATCTTAGATCTCAAAAATTAGTTTGTAAAGGCTGTCTCTATCACTTAGTACATGTTAAGGATTCTAGATCTGAAAGTCCTTCCTTGTAGTCTGACCCCATGGTCTGCAAATTTCCTAATGAACTTCCTGGTATTTCTTCTAATAGGGAAATCTATTTTGGGATTGATCTTCTTCCAGACACTTATCCTATTTTTATCTCTCCTTACACAATGGCTCTATCTGAGTTGAAATAACTCAAGGAGCAATTGAAAGATCTTCCTGATAAGGGTTTTATACGCCTTAGTGTGTCTCTGTGGGGTGCTCTCATGCCCTTCGTGCACAAGAAGAATGGTTTCTTTAGAATGTGTATTAATTTCCACCAATTAAATAAGGTGATTGTGGAGAATAAGTATCCCCTTTTGAGGATTGATGATCTGTTCGATCAACTTTATAATGCTAAGTTTTTTTCTAAGATTGATCTTTGGTCGGGTTGCCATAAGTTGAACACTAGGGAGGTGGATATCCCTAAGACTACCTTATGAACACAATATGGTCATTTAGAGTTCTTGGTGATGTCCTTTGGTTTGACCAATGCCCCGATAATATTTATCGACCTTATGAATTGGGTCTTTCGATAGTTTTTGGATTTGTTCATGATTCTCATTATCAATGATATTTTGGTATACTCTCAGAGTGAGGCAGATCATATCAATCACCTCCATCTTATGTTGCAAACCCTAAAAGAGCAATGGTTGTATGCAAAATTTTCTAAGTGTGAGTTTTGGATAAATATTGTGACTTATCTAGGATATGTTATTTCTAGTGAAGGGATCATGGTGGATCCATAGAAGGTTGCCGTGGTTAAAAAATGGCCTAGACCCATGACTCCAATCGACATTTTGAGCTTCTTGGGTTTAGTAGATTATTATAGAAGGTCTGTGAAAAGTTTCTCTTCTATTGCTACCCTATTGACTAAGATGACTCATAAGAAGTGGGATTTCGTGAAAGATAATCACCGTTTAGTTAATCTAGGAGTTCATCATTTGGATTTTGAGGTGGAAAAGTTATCTCTTGGTGTTGAGGTAAAAGAGAAATAGATGTTAGATTCTACTTTAATGCAAATTAAGAAGGATATTCATTAGCAAAAGGGGAATATTTTTGATATTGGTGGTGATAGTATCTTGAAATACCAAGGCAGATTATATGTTCCCGACGTTGATAGGTTGCAAAGAAGAATTTTAGCTGAAGCTCATGAGTTGCGTTATACTTCTCATCTTAGTTCAATGAAAATGTGTCATGATCTTAAAGAGATTTATTGGTGGAATAACATAAAGCGGGATGTGGCCAATTTTGTGGCTAAGACATGGTGTGTCAGGAAGTGAAGATAGAGCACTTGAGGCTTGATGGGTTGACTTAAGAGATTGAGTTCCCGGTGAGTAGGAGATAATTAATATTGATTTTGTTACCTATTAAGTCGATAGGATGACTAAGTCTGCTCTTAGGGAAAATTTCTCTTTAGAGAGTTAGACCAAGTTGTTCATTGAAGAGATTGTGAAGTTTCATGGTACTCTAGTTTCCATATTCTCTGATCGAGGTACCCAGTTCTCGTCTCACTTTTGGAGGTTTTTCCAGTGAGGATTGGGGACTAAAGTGACCATTAGTTCCGCTTTCCACCTGCAGATAGATGGGCAAGCAAAAAGAGTAATACAAGCCTTGGAAGATGTGCTTTGGACTTGTTTTTTTTATTTTGGTAGTAGTTGGGTTGACTATTTTTCACTCATAGAATTTGCCTACAGTAATAATTATCACTCTAGCATTGGTATGGCTCCATTTGAGGCCTTATATGGTAGGAGATGTAGGACTCTTATTCGGTTGTTTGAGTTTGGTGAAAAAAAGTTATTTGGCCCTGATTTGGTTCACCAAGAAATGGATAAGGTGAAGGTGATTTGGCCTAGACTTAAGACCACCTAAAGCCGCCAAAATTCCTATGCGGATGTAAGGCAAAGGGAGTTGGAGTTTAGTGTTGGTGATTGGGTGTTTTGAAGGTAGCCCCTATAAAGGGAGTGATGTAGTTTGGTAAGAAGGGGAAGCTTAGTCCCTTTCGTACTTAGTTTTGAAAGAGGGTTGGTAATTTTGCATATGAATTATAATTGTCTTCTATCTTGAGCTCCATTCATCTAGTGTGTTATGTTTTGATGTTGAGAACGTGCGTGGGTGATCCTTCGACGCTTATTCCTTTGGAAAAGGTGGGTATTTTAGATTTCTTATATTATAAAAAGTCCCGATTGAGATTTTGGATCAGTAAGATCATCGATTACCGACTAAAGATGTGGCTTTTGTAAATGTTCTTTGGAGGAACCAAAAGGTTGAGGAAGCCACATGGGAAGCTGAGGAGGACATAAAGTCCAAGTATTTATTCTTGTTCTCTATTTTGGATAATTATGCTTGAGGTATACGTATTCCTTAACATCTTTGTTTTCTGTCTTTGTTAAAGGTAAGTGTGATTGTGTGTGAAGTCAAATCATGCTAATAAATGCCTTGTTCTGTCATTTGAGGATGAATGATCCTAAGGGGGAGGGAGTATGTAATTCCTTGGGTTTTTGGTCCTTGAATGTTTTCTAAAATTTTATCCTCACTATTTTGACTAGACTCACTCTACAAGTCATATGGTGTCATTACAGGTCAGGTAGCTCTAGTCGTAAAGTATCCAGTGAATGGTGCTTGAGTTACTGTCCTGAGTACGACTTAGGGACATGAGTCGTACGTAGTCTTGATGGGTCCTAGGGATCCAATCATAACCAAATCAGTAAGTATGTGCCAAAGTTTTGCTCAGAGTATGAGTGGCTCGCTATGAGTCCTAAGGACTTATTACGAGTCATTGGGTGCAAATTTTAGGGTGTCCAGTGTTTACCCAATTGGGTTCTATGTTTTCTATAATTGGACCCTATGAGTCATAGGGTTCCATTACAAGTGGTACCAGTTGATTCATAGGGTCAACAATGTATGGGTGTCCTGGGAACTGTCTTGGCTATGACTCAGGGTAATGAGTTGTGATGAGTTTATACGAGTCGTATGGTGATTTGTAGTCACTGACGACTAAATTTTAGCTTTAAATTTGAGGGCACTTTGGGCAATTCTCTCCTTACCCAATTAAAATGCCACATCCATAAAGCACTTAAGGGGGTTATATTTCATCCTTAATGTACTAAAACAGTTCAAAATCTCTCTCAAATTCACTTAAGCAACTATACTTAGGGTTTCCAAGAAGTAGGTCATCCAAAGGCTCAAGGGTTGAAATCCTTCCATGAAACTTGGTATTTCAGGCATGTTACTCTTCCCTATTTGTTAGTTTGCTAAAAATATGGTATTAAGGTTGGTTTTGAAAACATGGGTTTAGGATTTTGTATAACTATTATTTATGTGATGTTTTATGTTTGTCCCTTCATGGTTTAGGTTTAAATGATGGTTAATGTGATGCATGAGAATGGTGAATGAACTAGGGATTGTGATTTCCCAAACTTGTGACCTTTGAAGTGGTTATGACCCAACCCTATTTGTGAAAATGGTTTTGATTATGAGAAATGTGGGAATTAAACTATTCTTGTACTATTACATTATGATTTTAAATTAAACCTTATGGGGTTGTGTAATTCCCCAAGCTAATGTGAAATTAAACCAAGGGGGTTGTGAATTGCCCCTAGTGAAGATAATTGTTGTGGTATATTGATGTTACCTTCCAAGTATAGTTGGTATGATGATACCAATAATGTATGCCTAAATGTGTATTGTGGTTCAATGAATGGGATTATGTGACAATTACTTAAATTGAGATTTAATGAGGGTTGTGTAGTTGAGTCATAAAAATGGAGGTTCAAGAGACCAATACTGGAAACTGCGATTACCGATGCGGGGGTCTATATGACTGGGTGGTTCGAGTCCCCCTTATTATTACCATATGATTGGGAGGTTTGAGTCCCTAATATTATATTACATTATTTGGTGCTCATTTCACCTTGATATACCGAGAGGTTCGAATCTCCCATAGTACATATGTTTACCATTTTATTCATGTGGCCACATGCACTAGGGCCCTATCAGATGGGGGTGATCTGAGCCAATACAACCCTAGGTGGCTTCGTATGTTATGGCGGTTGAGCTACACAATCCAGGAAAAAGTTTTAAAGCGCATGTTAAGCCTTATTCCCTATCCCGTTAAGTGAAATATACATATGTATATACATTGGTTTTTAATTATTTTGAACTGTTGATCATGGAATTATAGTATCCTTATCCCCGAGTTAAATACTGGTGTTCACCCTAATAACAGTCTCCGGATGATGTATCCCAACGCAATGCAGGAACCTGAGCTACTTCTACTTTTTCTACACAGAGTTAAGTCGATCATTTTGGTTTGTCGGTTCTTTGCGTTATGGTGAAGTGGTGAGCTTCCATTTCCTGGAAGGCTTAGGTATTTCACCAGCTTCCATTCTTAGATTTGATTTGATAGTTACTTTTATCATCATTAACATTATCATTTCATTATCATTTACATATGTCAGAGCAGGGACTTTACCAGTCAAGATTGGTTTTGGTTCTTTGTTTTTAAGGCTTTGTTTGGATTACTGTGGTATTGGGTGATGTTGGTTGGTCATCGATCCTCGGTTATAGACATGTTTGGAATTTCCTTAAGCTTGTGTATGCTATTTTGTTGTATGTTTGGAATTCATCCGACCTTGGGGGATTTTGTGTTGGGTTTGGTTAAGTGCAGGGGGTGATCTCTGGTCCACGTGGGACTTAAGATACCCGTCACTGATGGTCCCTGGTTTGGGTCGTGATATGGGTGTTTTGGTATTTTACCTATTAAACGACTTCCCAATCATATTAAGCGTAATTCCCACCCTTATAACTCCAATTATCCAATCCCTTTTCTCCCCAAAACCCTTAAGAACACCAAATAATGGTTACTTCCCCAAAATTCAAGCTTTTGAGGTTTCAATTCAAGCTTCCTTCAGGAAATCAACAAGTTCAGATATTTGGGGTTTGAACAAACATAACCTCCCATTTTTGTGCCCAAAAGTTCTGATTTTACTATTGAATTTATGAGAATTTAGTTAGGGTTCATACCCATTTTTCATGTGTTTGATATTATGGCATTATCATATGATTTAAAGTTTATTTTGCTCAAAAATTTATCTTTACTCATATTTTTACTTACATGATTTCTATTATGAGATGAATTTCATTATTTTGACATGAAGTTTCATGAGTTGATAAAAGATTTCAATCTGTGCATTGAGTATTCAGTTTTTAAAAAGTTTAAGTTTACTAATTTGCATTTTAAAATGCAATGTAGTATAATCACAGTTTCAGTTTTATATGATATTTTAGGCAAGCTATGAAGTTACATCTGAAATGATGAATTTGAGGCAGAAATGGTGGCATATTATGTTTTTAGACTTATCCGCTTATATGCCTATTTTGATGTGAACTTCATAGATACAATACGAGAAATAGTATGATTTAGTAGTAGTATCTAGCACTGAGAGAGGAATGTGGGTTTAGTATATTCTTTTTCCCATAAACTATGTGCCACCGTATGTTATCAGTTATATTATTCAGCTCTTCCAGTCGGACCTGTTAGGGTGATCACAACAGTTTTTCTTTATACCCTAGCAAGCTATATTGGGCCATTGTGATGAGGGTATAAGTCATCACGCCATTTTGTTAAGGACTTGGGTCATCGGACTCCATGTTGCTCGCATGATTTATGTCAATTACGAGAATATCCCATAGAAAAGAGTATTTTAGAAACTAAGTATAATGACTCACAATTATTTCTTAGGTATTTTTTTATGAGTTATTCTTCATGAGATTTTAGATTTTAGTTTTACTTATGATAAAGGTGAGCCACTTTATAATTAGCATGCATTATTTGAAAGTATGTCCAGCTTTAGGTTTACTTATTCCATAGAAATGACAGTTTCAAAAATTAAGTGTATAAACTCACCCAATTTATCACATTATGCTTTGTTATTCATGTTTTATGATATTTTAGCTTTTAGTTTGTTTCAGTCGCTTGTTGAGTCTATTTACACTTAGTATGCATGTTTTAAAATTATGAATTGATTTAGTTTTTCTTATTACATTCACCCCACGTACTCGGTACATTTCAGAAGTATTAGCCACATATACGTCTGTGTGGATACATTGTTTCATAATGTAGGTATTATTTGAAGCCCCTAATATCATGGTTATGCAGATCGCAACTTCCAGCCAGCAAGTCATGAGTTCTCCTTATTCGAGAACTCTAGTCAGTTTGTTGATTTAGTAATTTATATTTTATGCAGTTGTATTGATTAGGGATAGTTGAGGGTCATATATCGACTACTTATAGTCAGTATTAGTAGAGGCTTCATAGACAGTCAGTCAGCGTTGATGTATCCAATTTTAGTTTTCTTTTGTATAAATAGTATTGTATTGAACAAGTTCAGCTTATGACATCTCTCCTGCTTATTATTTCCAGTTTAATGTAATTTATTCTTTTGCTCATAAATTATGACAGTATCATAGGTTAGCTTGGGACCACTTGTAATTCTAAGCACCGTGTGACATCTAGAGGGTAGTCTCGGGGCATTACAAAGTGCGTCTCCTAAGGTTTAAATGGTAGGACTTAACTAAAAAGTGCGGCTTCTAGGAGAAAAAGTTCAAACTAGGAAGTGTGTCACTTAATAAATGAAACCTAAATTAGCCAGACAAGGAAGTGAGTCTCCTAGAGGTTAATTGGTAGGACTCAATTAGAAAGTGTGGCTTTTTGGAGCAAATGTTCAAGCTCGCAAGTGAATCATCTGATAAATGAAATCTGTAATACCTAGATTAGGAAGTGCATTTCCTAGGGGTTAAGTGAAAGGACTTGACTAGAAAATACGGCTTCTAGGAGAAACAATTCAAAGAAGAAAGTGCATTATCTAATAAATAGAACCTAAAATATCCAAACAAGAAAGTGAATTTCCCAGGGGTTAAACAAAGGACTCAACTAGAAAGTGCGACTTCTAGGAGAAACGGTTCTAATTAGGAAGTGCATCACCTAATAAATGAAACTTGAAATACCCAGACATGGAAGTGCATCTCCCAGGGGTTAAATGGTATGACTCAAATAGAAAATGCAGCTTCTAGGAGCAACGGTTCAAATTAAGAAGCGAGTCACCTATTAAATAAGACTTGAAATGCCTAACCATGGAAGTTCATTTCCTGGGGGTTAAA
The DNA here is from genome assembly GCF_002878395.1 of Capsicum annuum. Lineage (NCBI taxonomy): Eukaryota > Viridiplantae > Streptophyta > Magnoliopsida > Solanales > Solanaceae > Capsicum > Capsicum annuum. The sequence goes on along the minus strand of NC_061122.1, from coordinate 134,945,844 downwards.
TGGTAGGACTCAACTGAAAAGTGTGGCTTTTAGGAGCAAAAGTTCAAACTAGGATGTACATCACCTCATAAATAAAACCTGAAATACCCAAATAATGAAGTGCATCTCCTAGGGGTTAAATAAAAGGACTTATCTAGAAAGTGACTTCTAGGAACAACAGTTCAAATTAGGAAGTATGTCACCTAAAAAATGAAACCTTAAAAACCCAGAAAAGGAAGTGCATCTCCTAAGGGTTAAATAAAAGGACTCAACTAGAAAGTGCAGCTTCCAGGAGCAATGGTTCAGGTTAGGAATTGCGACACCTAATAAATGAAACCTGAAATTCCCAGGAGAAGGAAGTGCATCTCCTATGGGTTAAAAAGTGCCACTTATAGTAGAGAATTTTTAAAATAGAAAGTGCATCTCCTAGGGCTATGGACGATAGGATTCTATCATGGTTTATTAACAAACCCGTGTAGCAATATTACCTAATGCATTTTTAGAAGTGAGGAATTGAACCTTTTCTATTTTAAGAACATGGTGAATGGTTTGTGTATTTAGATTTTGAGGCAATTTTCTTTGGCCTTGTCACATTGAACTTGCTTCAACCTGTTAGAATATGTTACCGACTTATTGCACCATTGACTTAAACTCAAACTATTAAGAGTGACTCTGATGCAAACATTGTACCTCTGTTTCATTGTATCTCCATACTAAACTCTATTGAAACTTTGTATTTCCATGAGTTCAGTGCCCGATAGTTGATAGGGATACTTTGCATATGTTTCTACATTTTGGATCGTGTTCTCTTCGTATGCTTGCTCTTTGTCTTGTTCTGCGCAATTGAAGAAGCTAGTAGCATGTTTTGAAGTCCTTTCTTACTTGCTTTGACATAGACTTGACTTAAAGACTCGAGAACAATAGTAATGATTTTTACTTTGATAACAGACAAAAAAACTCGATATAAATCTAAAAAGGAAATAAAAGACAAAGGGTGTCACTTTTTCATAAATAAAAGAATGAAAAATATGAGCAAGACAACCTACTTTAATGATTATTACATGCGTATTGGATTATATAACCTAATTTTTCTATCCCAACTATTCAACAATTCTTTCCAACTCGTTGAACTTGATACTGAGTTTATTTTCAAAGGCCCATTGCAATCATATACCTCATTTGGGAAGTGTTGCCTTAAAGGATTTTTGCCAATGAGCCTCTTTGATTTTTACTTTTCTTAACTCATAATTGCCTTGCGGTGCCTGCGAGGGTTTTTAGTAAAAAGTCTCTCATTTTTATTTCTTTCAACTCACGAATATCTTATGGTGCCATTAATAGTTTTCACCAATAAGACTCTTATTTTCATTTCCCTCTCAATTTCTTATGCTAATGAAGACAAGTAGTACCCAAAATACAACATCATACACCCATTGCATACTTAGCCTTAACATTCTTAAAGATTGATCTGAATGTCTTTCTTTGGTTGTAACGTGGATTTTGGATATGGTTAGAAAGAAAGAATGTCATGAGGCTCAAATGATACTTAAAATGAGGTGATAGTTACAATTTTTTGTATCAACTCAAACAACAAAAACTAACTCTTGCCCAAGTTTCTTTTACACTGGATAATTTGAAAATTTTGCTTGGTTGGACCAAACTCGAGAGTTGGCTTCCTACATATCTCATCATTGAAAAAATTAGGTCAAACATACTTTAGGAAGATTGGTTTGATTATTTTTCTTTTCTTTTTCTTGACTCTAACTTTGATTCTTTTTTCTTCTTTGACCTTTCTATTTTTGGGACTTTTACTAACTCTATGTCACACGGTGCTCAATATTACGAGTATCCTTAAGCTAACCCTGTCTACCTTTTATTAAGTCTGAATCTCATAACAAGGGGATATAGATGTAAAAATCTCACTAAATACGTAAATCTATCTGGGTTAATTGAGAATATCTAACTATAATCTCTGAAAAATACTAGACTCAATAGTCTGAACAGTCATAATTGAATACTATGAATCATATCTAGCAGTCTGACAAGACTTCACTACAAATAACTAGAGTGTCACTGGGAAAAATCCCTAGCTAACTCAAACTGTCTGAATCATCCATACTAATAAGCTAAAAAACTAAAAGACTAAGTCCCCAAACTATGAGGACTCACCAACTGTCAGGATGTAGATGGAGATGCTTGAAATCACTCACATTGCTGGAACTGAGCACCTGAACCTATAATATGAGACAATGTAGAACATAGACGTATATGTGGACCAGTACTTTGAGAATGTACTAAGTAAATAGGGGTGAATTCATAAGTAAAGAAAAGTCTCAATATCATCATAATTAATAAAACAATGCATGCTAAATGTAGATATCTCACATAAGTTGGAATATTTGAAAGCTGAGAATCAAAATCATGAGTATAAATCTTACTTTATAATCTAGTGAGCCATAACATTTAGTTCTAAAAGCTGTACTAGTTTTATGTCTATAAATCATACTGTGTAAGTGTAGAAAGGACTCATTTTTATATCTGAAATCTGAAAACTGAGTTCTTTAGCTAATGTCTTTCTGTAAAGCAATATCTGAGTAAAGTTGTGAGCCTTTATACTTAATTTCTAAAAGCATTTTTGTTAAGATTATATTGTTAGGATTTCTCTTTCTGTAGGAAATTCTTTTAAAAGATTTCTGTAAGGCTTTGCTATTTGTGAGGTTCTTCTAACCAACATAAACCATGTGAGCTATCATGGAGTCCAACATATATTTCCTTTATGGGAAAACCTCACATTGGGGAGAGGAGTCATACTCTTGCTAAGGAGTATAACCTAATCTAAGTGATCACATCTGTATCTATTATCCATATAGAAATGGGAATAATATGATAATCTAAAAATAATATAATAATCTAAACCTACGTTGGCTCGTAGTTTTGGGGCAAGAGAACATACCTAACTCGATCCTAAATACTACTCCCTTTAATCTGTATGCTCATTCTATTGAAAATCCACTTGAAAATCTAGTATAATGGTTTATTATGAAAACCAGCTGTATAATTGTTAAGATAAACTGTTATCTAAAATTGTAAAGTGGATTTCATAATCTAAGCTGAGATCAAAAGATCAAATATTTATCAAAAAATCTAAAAATAATCTAGTCATAGGGTGCTTTTAGCAGAATCAAACTTGAAATAGCAATATCCAATTAGGGCTTAGTGACCCATGCATCAAATTATTGTTAAAACAACATAATGTTCATGTTTGACAATGTAAATATTTATAATTCAACCCAAAATCTAGAATTTACTACAATACGTATGAAAATACAAAAAGCGACATGCAATTTAACTTCTAAATCACTTGAAATCTCAAAATCTGGCAAATAACAATAATGGGTATGAACCCTAGTTTGAAACTCTTGTATATTCATACAAAATCATACAAATTTATAATTAAAAACTAGTTTTGGGCACAAGGATGAAAGAATATCCTTGTTTATAAACCCCACATACCTTAATTGATGTAATTGAATAAAAAGCTTAATCTAGAATTCTTATTTGAGCTTTTGAAGATGAACTCTTGAAGTTATTGGGAATCCTTAATATTGAGTTATCTTGGAAGAAGAATGGAGGAAATTGGATTTCTTAGGGAGTAAGTTTTGAGTTCTAGGGTTTTCTTTTGGGAGAGAATTGATGAAAAGCAAGCATAAAGTGCATAGAATGAGCTTAATCTTGTGTTATCCATGAATTGGGGGCTTGAGAATTGACCAAATTGCCCCTTTTAAATTTTAATGGGAACTGGAAAAGAAAGAAATTTCTGATTTGGCCACCCACTGCAACGCGGTGCAATCATGGTGACCCATTGAAATTTGACAACTGGGAACTAGAAAATCAATGCAATGTAGAGCTATCATAGTAAGCTACTAAAATAACATTTAGGCCATCATTGTGACGTGGTACCATCGCGTTGGGCTACTGAATTTTTACAATAGGGAAATGGGACATCAACGCAACTCGAGAAAATTGCGAAGGTCCACTGGAAATTGACAATTGGCATTCTGCATGTCACCACAATGCAGTTCTTCTCAATTTGGGACACTGTCTTCACTAAAAGTGCCATAACTTCCCAATCGAGTATCAGATTTAGGCGAAATTGGTATCATTGGAAAGATAATTCAATTTTCTACACAATCGAGGGTATAGAGCTAGAAAATTACATATGTATCAAAGGTTATTCATTTTTTAAAGATAACCCTTGACATGTTAGGAGTTAAATTGAGCTAGGAAAAAAGTACGGGGTATTACATTATCTCCCCTTGGGAACATTCATCCTCGAATATGGCTAGTTAAACTAAAAATACTGAGGAACTGAGGCTATATGCTGACATGCACAACTAAAACAAGCTGTATGACTGGATCTAAAACATACTAAGCGTTTGAGCTAATCTGAGAGTGCATGAATTTACATAAGGACAACTATATAGCTGAATCTGAGACTGGAAAAGAGCTGAATTAATGAAGTTTGTTACCTTCGGCTGAATTTGAGTTCTTGGAGAAGAGATGAGGATACTTGGTATGCATGTATGCTTTTGCTTCCCAAGTAGCACCCTCAACAGACTGATCTTGCCACAGAACTTTGACCGAGGGAACTTCTTTGTTCCTTAGTCTACAGATCTGATGATCAAGAATCTCTACTGGAACTTCTTCATATAAGAAGCTATTTTGAATATATGTACTTTTTAGAGGGACTGCAACAACTGAATCTTCCATGCACTTCTTCAATAATGACACATGGAACACTGGATGAACTGAGGACTTCAAATTTATGGGTATCTCAAACTCATGCGCTACCTTTCCCATGTGACTCAAAATCTGGTAGGGACCTACATATCCAGGATTAAGCTTCCCTTTTTTGCCATATCTCTTCACCCCTTTCATGGGTGAAACTTTTAGATAAACAAGATCAGTAACCTCAAACTCAAGATCTATCCTTCTTATGTCTACATCAGATTTCTAACGACTCTGATCTGCTTTTAATCTCTCTTGAATCAACTAAAATTTCTCCATGGCCGCCTTAAACACCATATCTGGCCCAATCAAAGTGGCCTCACGTACTTTGACCAATCGACTAGTGATAGACATCTCCGCTTATAAAAAGTCTCAAACGGGGCTATCTAAATACTAGAATAGTAAATGTTATTATATGCAAACTCAATCAACGACAAATGCTCATTCCAACTGCCTTTGAAATAAAGAACACATTCCCTCAACATATCCTCTAGAATCTGAATGGTCCTTTCTACCTGACCATTTGTCTGCAGATCAAAAGCTGAACTAAGATGAACTTGGGTACCAAGACACTACTGAAAGGCTTTCATAAGTTGAGAGGTAAACTGAGTACCCCTACCTGAGATGATAGATAAAGGAACTCCATGTAATTTGACTAACTCTCTGATATACAATTTAGCATAATCTCCAGCTGTGTAGGACGTGTGAACTGGCAAGAAATGCACTGACTTAGTCAATATATGTCAATAACCCAAATCGAATCATACTGACGACGCGAAAGGGTTAATCCTATCACAAATTCCATGTTCACCTCTTCCTACTTCCAAGTAGGAATACTGAACTCCTACTATATACCACCAGGTCTTTGGTGCTTTACCTTAACCTGTTAACAAGTTGCACACTTGGCTATAAATTTCCTATGTCTTTCTTCATACCACTCCACCACTAAATTTCCCACAAGTCGCGGTACATCTTGGTGGCTCCTGTATGAATGGAATAATGTCTACCATGCACTTCCTCCATAATCTATTGCCATAAATCATCAACTCATGGCATACACAATCTACTCTGGTACCTCAACACACTGTCTTCCCCTTAGGAGAAAACCTCTAACTTTTGGTCTTTAACTGACTCCTTCAGTTTGACCAAACTAGAATCCTTATCCTGCTTTTATTTCACTTCCAAAACTAGAGAAGATTTGAAACTAGTTTGGACCCAAACATTCCCTTCAGCTGAATCAACCAACTTCACACCCAATCTAGCTAACTGGTGAACTTCCTGAACAAACTCCCTCTTATCATTCTTCACACGAACAACATTGCCCATGGACAATCTGCTAAGGGCATTCCCCACTACATTGGCCTTGCTCGAATGTTACAACACACTTATTTCATAATTCTTCAACAATTTTAACTACCTTGTCTGCCGAAGATTCAACTCCCTTTGAGTAAATACATGCTGTAAACTTTTGTGGTTCGTAAACACATCAATATACACCCCATAAAGATAGTGCCTCCATATTTTCAATGCAAACACAACAACAGCTAACTCAAGATTAACTCAAGATCATGGGTAGTTCTTTTCAGGAGGCTTAAGCAGTCTAGAGGCATAGGCTATAACCTTACCTTGTTGCTATAACACACAATGCAGAACAATTCTAGAGGCATCACAATAAACAACTAAACCATTTGTACCATCAAGTAATGCTAAAATTAAGGCTAAAGGGAGTTGAGTCTTCAGCTCCTAAAAAATCTTCTCACAGGAATCTAACCACTGAAACTTAACTTTTTTCTGAGTTAATCTAGACATAGGAGACAAAATAGATGAGAAAACCTCAACAAAACATCAGTAATATCCAGCTAAACCCAAGAAACTTCTAATGTCTAATGGAGAAATAGGTCTAGGCCAGTTTTTTACTGCTTATGTTCTTTGGGGATCAACTCTAATACCATCACTGGAAAAAATATGACCAAGGAAAGATACTGACCTTAGCCAAAATTCACATTTGCTAAATTTGGTGAACAATTGGTGATCTAAAAGAGTTTGCAACATAATTCTAAGGTGGTCTACATGATCATCCTCACTACAAGAATAGACAAGAATATCATCTATAAGGACTATGACAAATATGTCCAGATACTATTTGAACACTCAGTTCATCAAGTCCATGAAGGCTACTGGGGCATTGGTAAGACCAAATAACATAACTAGAAACTTGAAATGACCATAACGGATTCTGAAAGATATCTTTGGAATATCACATTCCCTTACTCTAAGTTGATGATAGCCGAATCTAAGGTCTATCTTGGAGAAATAACTTGTACCTTGGAGTTGGTCGAATAAGTCATCAATTCTAAGAAGAGGATATTTGTTTTTTACTGTGACTTTATTCAGCTAATGATAGTCAATGCACATTCGCAAAGACCTATTTTTTTTGCACAAAAAGGATAGGAATGCCCCATAGAGAAACACTTGGCCTTATGAAACCTTTATCTAAAAGATCTTTAAGCTACTCTTTTAATTTTTTATGCTTAAATAAAGCCATATGGGAAGGAGAAATAGAGATAGGCTGAGTATATGGAAGAAGGTTAATACCAAATTCTATTTACCTATTGGGAGGTACCCCTAGCAAATCTTCAGGAAAAATTCTAGAAACTCATTGACTACATTGACTGACTGAACTGTTGGAGTCTTAGACTTAGTGTCTTTAACCCAAACTAAATGATAGGTACACCCTTTTGAGATCAATTTCTTGGCTTTAAGATAGGATATGAAATGACTTTTGGGAGACACTGAATTTCCTTCCCACTCAAAGATTGGGTTATCTGGAAACTAAAACTTTACTACTTAGGTGCAACAATAGAGCAAATCCATGCTAAGAATAAGGTCAAAGTCGACCATATTTAACTCTATTAGGTCTGCTATCATGATTTTATGAAGGACAGTTATAGGACACTTTCTATAGATCTATTTGGCAACAATTAGCTCACCCACTGGGGTAGACACTAAGAAGGGCTTAGGGATCTTTTCAGGATCTATTTCAAAAATTACTGCAACTTACGGGGTCACATAAGAGAAATTCGACCTGGGATCTAGAAATACATAAAAATCTAGATAAAAGACACAAAACATACCAGTAACAACATCTGGTGACTCCTAATGCTCCTGACAGGATGGTAAAGTGTAAAACCAATTCTAGCGCTGACCGCCATCGGTACTTGATGTTGCACCCTGAGGAGGGACTGGGTGACCTAGAGGAGCTGTGCACTAGTAGCCTGGGTATGGGGATGAACTTCCCTGTTTCCATATTTATCATGTGGATACCCTTTAATTCCGTGTCCCAACTTGCCACAACTATAACAACCTTACTGGCCCAACAAGCATTCACCAAGATGATTTTTACCATACTTAGCACACGGAGGATAACTCATATTATTCTGAGATCTGGACATGGAAAACTTACCCCACTGCTCCTGCCTAGCTCTGGGAATAGGAGAACTAGGTTAAAATAGCACTGGCATAGATAAACAATTCTAAAATTGCGAACAATTCCCCCTCCATAGTTTATCTGGCTATACTTAAACTACCTTGTTCTAGATTTCTTATTTCCCTTCACTCTTCCCTTTAAATTTTTTGCCTTAATCTGCTAAGCATAAATCATCAACCTAGCAAGATCCATGTCCCCAATAAGCAAGGAAGTCCTACACTCTTTGTCTACCAAACCAGATACTCTAGTAACAAACTTAGTCATACTTACCCTAGGATCAACCATCGTATTATGTGTATACTTAGACAACTGGTTGAACTTAAGGTAGTAATCCTTCACTATTTTTAAGCCCTGCCTCAGGTTCACAAACTCCTCTAACTTAGCTTCTCTTATTTCACGTGGAAAGAACCTATCTAGAAATGCATCCTGAAATACTTACCAGCTCATAGGAGCTACATTCTCACCTCTACCATTCTTCCATATAACTACCCAATCATATGCTACATCCTTCAAACTATAGGATGCCAACTCTACACTCTCTTCTTCAGAAATATTGATAATCTAGGTGATCTTCTTCACCTTATCTAAATAAAGTTGTGGGTCCTCACCTGATTTTGACCCAAAAAACTCTGGAGGATTTATTTTCATGAAGTCTCAGATTCTGGATGCTACTAAATCACCATTATGTTAAAGTGGGACTGCCACCTGATGGTTGCCCTAAATATTGGCAGTCACTGCCTGGGCCAATGCCTACAAGGCAGCCCTAAACTCAGCATGGGATACATTCTCATTCTGAGGGTCAGAAGGCTGGGGTGGCTGGTTATCATTTCTGCGGGTGTTAGCTCAATGAGAAGGCATATTTAATTGTCACGTAAGAGAATAAGTTAAAAAAAGATAGAGATATTATAAGCATGATAGATCATGAAAGAAAGAGATGATTTCCTAAGAATATCCCGTAGCCTTTTGCTCATAAATATGGCGTGCTTTACACCCATGATCAAGACTCTACGTAACGCTGCTTGTCTAACTCCCTAGGACTCTTATAAACCTTAGACTCTGATACCATATTTGTAATGCCCCAAAAACCAGTCCTGAGAGATCACACGACGCTCAAGACTACGAGTATCCTTAAGCTAACCCTGTCTGCCTTATACTAAGTTTGAATCTCATAATAAGGGGATATAGATATAAAAATCATACTAAATATGGAAATTTGTCTGGGATAATTGAAAATATCTGAATATAATCTTTGAAAAATACTAGACTCAATAGTCTGAACAATTAATACTAAATAATCTGAATCATATCTAGCAGTCCGACAAGCCTCTACTACTAATAAATAGAAAGTCACTGGGACAAACCCCCAGCTGACTCAAACTATATGAATTATCTATACTAATAAGCTAAAAAACTGAAAGACTAAGTCCCCGAACTATGAGGACTCACCAACTATCGGGATGTAGATGGAGATACTTGAAATCACTCACGTTGCTGGAATTGAGCTCCTGAACCTACATTATGAGACAATGTAGAACATAACGTATACGTGGACCAGTACTTTGAGATTGTACTAAGCAAATGAGGGTGAACATATAATTAAGGTAATGTCTCAACATCATCATAATTTATAAAATAATTCTTGCTAAATGTAGATAACTCACATAAGCTGGAATATCTGAAAGTTGAGAATCAAAATCATGAGTAGTAAATCTTACTTTATAAATTTAGTGAGCCATAACATTTAGTTCTAAAAGCTGTACTAGTTCTGCTTGTAAATCATGCTGTCTAAGTGTAGGAAATGCCTCATTTTTATAACTAAAATCTGAAAGCTGAAGTCTGTAGCTAATGTCTTTCTATAAAGCAATATATGAGTAAAGTTGTGAGCCTTTACACTTAGTTTCTAAAAATATTTCTGTTAAGATTATACTGTTAGGATTTCTATTTCTGTAGGAAATTCTTTTAAAAGCTTTCTGTAAGGCTTTGCTATTTGTGAGGTTCTTCTAACCGACATAAACCATATGAGCTATCATGGAGTCCAACGTCTAGTTCCCTTATGGGAAAACCTCACGTTGTGAAGAGGTGTCATACTCTTGCCAAGGATTATATCCTGATCTAAGTGATCATATCTGTATCTGTTATCCATATAGAAATGGAAATAATCTGAACCTATGCTGGCTCATAGTTCTGGGTAATGAGAACATACCCAACTCAGTGATAAATACTACTCCCTTTAATCTATATGCTCATTCTATTGGAAATATATTTGAAAATCTAGTATAATGGTTTATTACGAAAAACCAACTGTATAATTGTTAAGTTAAATTGTAATCTGAAACTGCAAAGTGGATTTCATAATCTAAGCTGAGATCAAAAGTTCAAGTCCTTATCAAAAAATTTGAAAATAATCTAATCATAGGGTGCTTATAACACAATCAAACTTGAAATAGCAATATCTAATTAGGGCTTAATGATTCATGCCTCAAATTCATATTAAAACAACATAATGTTCATGCTAAAACATCATAATGTTCATGCTTGATAATATAAATATTGATAATTCAACTCAAAATCTGGAATTTACTGCAATACGTATGAAAATACAAAAATAGACATGCAATTCAACTTCTAAATCACTTGAAATCTCAAAATCTTGCAAACAACAATAATGGGTATGAACCCTAGTTTGAGACTCATGTATATTCATACAAAATCATTTAAATTTGTTATTAAAAACTAGTTTTGGGCACAAGGATGAAAGAATATCCTTGTTCATAAACCCCAGATACCTTAATTGATGCAATTGAATAAAAAGCTTGATCTTGAATTCCTATTTGTGCTTTTGAAGATGAACTCTTGAAGTCCTTGAATTGGTATTCCTTAATCTTGAGTTATCTTAGAAGAAGAATGGAGGAAATTGGATTTCTTGGGGAGTAAGTTTTGAGCTCTAGGGTTTTCTTTTGAGAGAGAATTGATGAAAAGTAAGCATAAAGTGCTTAGAATGAGCTTAATCTTGTGTTATCTGTGAATTGGGGTTTTTAGAATTGACCAAATTTCCCCTTTTAAAATTTTAATCGGAATTGGAAACAAAAGAAATTTCCGATTTGGCCACCCACCGCGATGCGGAACAATCGCAATGGCCCACTAGAGTTTGACAACTGGGAACTGGAAAATCAACGCGACGTGGATCTATTGGGGTAAGATACTAAAATGCCATTTAGGCCATCATTGCGATGCGGTACCATCGCGTTGGCGACTATATTTTGACAATTAGGAAATGGGACATCAACGTGATGTGGGCCAATTGTGGAGGTCCACTGAAAATTGACAATTGGCTTTTTCATGTCACCGCGATGCGATGCTTCTCAGTTTGGGACACTATATTCACTAAAAGTGCCATAACTTCCCAACCGAGTATCGAATTTAGGCAAAATTGGTATCGTTGAAAAGCTACTTCAATTTTCTACACACTGGAGAGTCTAGAGATGGAAAATTCCATATGTGTCAAAGGTTATTCATTTTTGAAGTTAACGCTTGACATTATAAGAGCTAAATTTATCTAGAAAAAATAATGGGGTATTACACACAATGTTTAGCTAGCTGAATGAAATGCCTTCGTCATATGAATCCTTATAAATGCCAGTAAATAACATGTAATATGAAAATGGAAGATGAAGATCACTTATAATATCTTTTCTATAATACTAACTTTAATTGAGCATGTGTACATTTGTCACTTAGACCATATAAATAGATCATGTAAATAAATCATAATCATTAGCCATATCACAACAATTATCCACCAAAACTTACCCTAAATTAGCTTTAATTCTCAATAACCAACTAGCGTAATCAATAAGCATCTAATCCTTTCAATGTACCAAAATAACCTTAATAAGGGTAAAATCATAAGTAATAAAGTCTACAAGGCTAACACAAGTCTTGACCTAAGGTGGTCTAGAGGGGGACCCACTTCTAATCCTCGAAACCCATTTTAGGAAAGTTCTACCCCAAATTAGGCTAAGGTATCTAAATCTATTTCTTGATGTTAAAAAAGCCTAAGATAGAAATTTATCATAAATCATGAGAAACTAAGCAAATTACGCATAAATTACGGTTTCAAGATAGTCTAAACAATCCAATTAATCTACATATCTTCAACCGTACCTCCAACACCTAAATCCCACGCCATATATAGCATATATCATAAGCATACTACAAAATATCTCAATCTATGAAGAAGGTAAGCTTATCCTACCTAGACGCCTAAAAAAAATCCTATGAATCAGCTAAACCACCATTTTTTCTTTTCGAGAACCTTCCGCAAGGTGCTACACTATCAAAATCATAATTTACTCATCAAAATGAGAGCAATGATACCCCTATAGTACTATTGTTATTTAGGTCCAAAGTCACGAAATTTCCATGTGAGTCCCATTTACAAAATCACATTTTTGAAATCAATACAATGTCCTTCTATGCTCAGGGAACCTTTACTCTCAAAACGGGGTAGATAATGAGCTATATTGGAGCTAAAATCAAGCCACTAAGATTCTAGTGAGTTTAGATAAAAATGGAGAATTTAATCATGAAAATAATGGAACCTTACCATAATTTCAAAGAAAAATGCATAAATTAGTGTTACCCAAGTTCCAAAATCACCCACAATTGATTCTCCCACGAATTTCCACTTTTTAGGGTTCAAAATTCTAGAGAATGAAAGAAAAATAGTGACAATCAGGCTAAGTGGGGTATTTATACCCTTCCCAGGTACGTAAATGCTGATAAAGCAGATACTAGGCCACTTTAGCGGTCACCGCTAAAGAGCCTGGGTCTTGCTAAAGCTAGGGGTGTGCAAAAACCGAACCGTCGGATAAACCGAATCGATAAAAATATTATTGGTTTATTGTTATTGTGTTATTGGGTTAACAGTTTTTTACTGGTTTTATTAAAGAAATTTATTGGGTTATTGGTTCGGTTTGAGTTTTTCTTATTGGGTTATTGGGTAAAGCGATAACCCAATTAGAATATATATATGACTTATTATATAGTTATCTTATTTTCTCTTTAATCTCTATATATTAACAAACCTATTATTTCAATTGTACAAACTCTTCATTTCTCCTAACAATATTTAGTCCAAACTTAAAGATTATAGCAAATCAAAACACATTATGTAGTATTTTTTGGTTGCAACTAAGATTTATTTTTTTCATGTTAGTTACTACTATTTCTATTTTATGAGCATTTTGTTATCGGTTAAATCAAAAACCGAACCGTTAAGGACTAAAAACCGATAAAAATCTCTTATTGGTTTGGTTATTGGTTTAGCATATTTAAAAATAAAAAATTGATAAACTGAACCGATAATATATAAAACCGAACCGAACCAACCGATGCACACCCTTAGCTAAAGCGGTACCTGTCCCACGAACCAAGCCACTAAAGCGGGCCATGGGTCGATTTAGAGTTAGGCTCTAAAGCGCTCAAGTGCTAGTAAAGCAGTAACTATTGGCTGAGGTAGGGCGACTAAAATGCCCAATGGGCCGCTAAAGTGCCCTTCGCTAAAGAAGCCAAAGTGCCTCTTTAGCAGTCACACCAGATATCATGCAATTGGTGGAGACTTGGAATTTTTCCGAGTCTCTTCCTACCTCTTGGGATTCATCCCGAATCCTATAAGCACAAATGAACTATTCTAACCTATTAAATTTGACATTTTGGACTCAATAGCGTAGTTGAAATTTTCATCTGAGGTCATTTCGACAAAAAGTAGGTCCCACACCCACTTGCCATATTTCTTAACTTTTGCCAACAACTTAAAATGTGTTTCGGAGCCTCGGGACCCAACCAAGGGTCTACCTAGCCTAAATCGATGCTCCAGAGCATTTGGAATAGTTAGAATTGGCATAAGAGGTCGTTTGACTAAAGTTTTTCCCTAGTAACCAATTTTAACCAGTAAAGGCTTCAAAAGAGAGAATTAGCTCTAAAAACCAAATAAATTATCCGATAACCAAACTGTCTGTTCCAAAAACTCAAATGATTTAGGGAAACTATAGAAAGGATGTAAATGGTGAAAATAAGCAGAAATATAAAAAATGAACTAGAGGGTCATTACAATTTCTGCTACTAAAAGAACTATAGTCTACAAAATTAAAGAATTAGAATGTCCCTGAAGGCTCAAACATGTGAGGATACTGGGTTCGCATCTCGTTGTTGATCTCTAAAGTAGCCTCCTCTACTGTACGGTGCCTCCACTGAACCTTAATTACTGGAATATCTCAACTTTACAATCGCCTGCCATCCCTAGCCAACATAAGCATAGGCTCATCCAAAAAGATCAACCATTCATATAACTAATCTGAGTCATATCTAAGCACATGAGACTGGTCAGGAATATACCACCTCAACATAGAAACATGGAAAACCTAAAGCTAGGATAATTCATAAGCCACCTCACTAATTGTACAAAGAATATGAAAGGGCCCAATATATTTGAGGCTGAGCTTGCCTTTCCTCCCAAACCTCATCACACCCTTCATGGGCGATACACGAAGGAATACCCGATCATAACCTCCAGATCTCAAGGAACAAAGTTTATGATCTGCATAAGCCTTTTTCCTACTCTAAACTGCCCTCAACCTATCCTGAGTCACCCTGACTCTATCCAATGACTCTTGAACCAAGTTAGTACCACAGGATCTAATCTCGGAAGTCTCAAACTATCAAATGGGAAATGACATCATCTACTATACAAAGCCTTAAAAGGCGCCATCTCAATACTTGATTAATAACTATTATTATATGTGGACTTTGCCAAGGCTAAGTGCTGCTCCCACCAACCTCAAAAAACCATATCACAGTCTTGGAACATATCCTCAAAAACCTGAATAGTCCACTCCGATCGTCCATTAGTCTGGGGATAGAAAGTTCTACTAAGATCTACTGAGTACCTAACTCTTATTAAAAGCTCTTCAAAAGCTTGAAATGAACACTAAACCCTAGTCTGAAATGATGGACATAGTCACACTATGCAAATGTACTATCTTACTAGGATAGATACGAGCCAACCTCTCGGCACTAAAGAACATCTAAATAGAAAGGAAATTTGTTGACTTGGTCAACCTATCCACAGTGACCCAAATACCATCAAAACCATGGAAATTATGAGGCAAACCATTAACAAAGTCCATGGTAATTTGCTCTCACTTTCATTCACTAATGGGCATCTTTGAATCAAGGCACCAGGTCTCTGATACTTTGCCTTCACCTGCTAACAACATAGGTAATAAGCTATAAAATCCACCATATCTCTCTTCGTACCACTTCACTAATAATCCTACCTCAAATCTCTATTCATTTTCATAGTACCTGAGTATATAGAATACCTGGAGCTGTGAGCCTTATGTAAGATCAACTGAATTAAGTCATCCACCCTCAAAACATAAATGTGGCTATAAATCTCAAAACACCTTTAGAATATATGGTATCCCTTATGGACTCACCACTTAACCCCCAATCATAGATGATAAAAAGTCTCATGTCCTCAAATAGACGACTCTGAATCTGATCAAATACCGAAGAACCCACCTCAATATTAGCAAAAATCCTCATAGGGTCTGTAATATCAAGTAGCACCATCAAGTTGGCTAAGGATTGGAGGTCCTACACCAACGGCCTCTGAGAAACTGCAATTTAAGCCAAGCTACCCATACTTACTACCTTTTGACTCAAGGCATCCATTACCACATTCTCCTTGCCCGAATGATACAAGATAGAGATACGTAATCCTTAAGAAACTCAATTTACTTACACTGCCTATATTTAAGCTCTCTGGGTCATGAGATACTGACGACTATGATGATCCATGAAGATCTCACAATGCATGCCATAAAGATAATGTCTCCATATCTTAAGCACAAAAACTACCCCCGCTAACTCTATGCTTAAGTAATAAAATGACCCTGCTGTATAAATACACAACACAAACCAACATCAAAAGTATCAAGATACATGGTGAATCCCTCACCATTATTAGGAAGAGCTAAAATAGAAGTTGAAGTGAGAAATTCCTTGAGCTTTCCAAATCTTAACTCATACTCATTGGACTATTAGAAAGAAACCTTCTTTTGAGTTAATCTGGTCATTAGTACTGCGATAAAAGAAAAATTCTCAATGAACCATCTGTAATACCCAGCCAAACCAATAGAGCTACGAACCTCAGTCAGAGATATAGGTCTTGCCTAATCACGAATGGCCTAAATCTTCACTGGATCTACCATAATCCCATCCTTAGACACTACAAGGCCAAGAAATGTCATCGACTTAAGAAAAAACTCACACTTAGAAAATTTGGCAAAAACATATGATCTCAAAAAGTTAGTAGCTCAATCCTCAGATACTGCATATGCTTCTCTCTACCCCTTAATTATACGAAGATGTCATTGATGAACACAACCATAAAAAAGTCCAAATGAGGCCTGAATACATGTTTCATCAAATCCATATGTGTGGATGGGGTGTTAGTTAACCCTAAAGGTATCACTAGGAACTCATAATGACCATAATGGGTCCTAAAGGCTCTCTTTTGAATATACTCAGCCCGTGTACTCAACTTTTGGAAACCAAACTTCAAATAAATCTTAGAGAACACGGCTACTCCCTAAATTTGGTCAAATAAATCATCAATGCAATGCATAGGACACCGGTTCTTCATCTTCACCTTATTAAGCTGCCTGTAATTAATACACATATGCATGGAACTATCTTTTTTTATCATAAACAACATAAGAGCTCCCCAAGGAGACACACTCGGCCTAATGAAATACTTATAAAAAGATCTTGAAATTGAGAATTCATCTTCTTAAGCTCGATAGCAGCCCTAAAGTAAGGTGCGATAGAAATTGGTTAAGTGCCCAGCTCAAGACCAATAAAAAAACTCAATACCATACTTAGGAGAAAGACCAGGTTGATTGGTAGGGAAAACATAAAGAAATTCATGAATTAGAAGAATAGAGTCAAGCAATTAGCTCTCCATACTAACATCACCAATATACGAGATAAGACTCACAACCCCTTAAAATAAAGCTCCTAGCCTGAATATAGGAAATAATCCCTGTTGACTCATGGATAACTGCTCTCTACTATATGTTCAGGGGTACGTCGGTCATGACAAAGGTAATGGTCATGGCAATATAATCTAGAACAACATGATATTGGGATAACCATTCTATGCCTAGGATAACATCAAAATCCACTATGTCTAAAATAATAAGATTAGCATGGGTATCAAGCTCTCGAACAGTCATAGCACATGATTTGAAAACTCATTCCACTACTAAAGAATCACCCATAAGAGTAGATACACATAATTACATAGATAATGAATCCCAAGATAACTCTAACTGTGGAGCATAATAAAAAGATACATAAGAATAGTTAGATCTTGGATAAAATAAAGCAAAAGCTGACTAACTGTACACCAAGATTATACTTGTAGTAACAGCATCCCAAGACTCATCCCCAGGTCTAGAAGGTAATACATACAACTTACCACACCTGCCAAATAATTGGGCTCCTATCGATATCCTATCCTACCTGCTTGATAACCTCTACGAGCACCTTTATGACTATTTCTATAACCATGCATACCACCTTTAGTTTGGGGACAAACTGCCTTGATAGGTGGAACACTCTGAGCCAAGGGAACAATTACTCCACGACTGGGGCACTCCCTAAAAAAGACCAAAATCTCTACAACCATAACATGCCCCAAGCATTGAGCAAACATAAAATATCTGACAAATCCAAAAGAACAACCATAACTACAATAACTAGAAGACAAAACCTCTCAAAGACCAACCACGACCTTGGCTAGGATGTTCACTAAAGATAGAATGGCCTCCATCAATAATTTGATGCACGACTTGAATGGGCTTACTAGATTGGTCCTGATGCTGATACAGCTAGTACAAAGGGTACCTACCTTGAGAACCATTGCCTCTAAACCATGAGTCACTACAGATCCTACTAAAACTACCCTGATAATGCAACCTCTTATCACTACCCCATTACACCTCATGATGTATTTTCTCCACAACCTAAGCATGATCAGAAATGTCAGCAAAAGTCCTACCCATAATAATAAAACTTTGTGTAGACATACAACAAGAAATTCTCAATCCTTGAACAAAGTAATAAACTCACTCATACTCTGCAGTCAGAATAAAAGAGCATGCCTAGCCAACTCATAAAATTTAGCCTCATTCTCCAACACAATCATGGAGACCTTCTCTAACCTCAAGAAGTGATCTCTCAAATAATCCCTAAGATTGCGAGGCTTGTACTTCTCCAGAATGATCCCAGAGAGATGAATCTATGTCAATAAGGAAGATCCAACTATCCTAGAATAAAGATCACATCTCTACCAATGGGGAGCTTCTAAGTCCAACTGAAAAGTAGTGTAATTAACACCATGATTTTCAACTAGGCCTAAATTCAGAGCCTATCCTCATAAATAATTAAGAGCTCATATGCATCCTCACTCAGTGCACCAGAAAATCTAGGAAAAGCCAATTTCAAGAACCAACCCAATATTTTTTATTCTTAATAAACATAGCAGGCTGGGAAACTATCGACTAAGCAACTATTGATGTAGGAGGGACCTCAACTTTAGGAGCTGTATCTTCAACCTGCTCTTCTGCCTATGTACGACTCTGATCTATAGACTGTGCACCACCAACTAATATCAAAAGCTTAACCAAAGAATCCCTAAGAATCAAAGAAGAAATAAATCCCGATGGAGCCTGGGTTGGTCCCCGGCCTACCGCTAACTGAGGTAGAAGAATCTCTAGCTAGGAGCAAGAATAGGGTCTGGTGAAGACCCCCTAGCCTGGCCTCTAGTTGGGGACACATATCTGGGATGTCTATGGACTTTAGGACATCCATAAATAGTGACAAAATCCCTAGGCTCGGTCTTGGGACTCTCATCTCATATAGCAATAGTACTTGTCCTAGCCATCTGCGAAAGAGTGAAACCAAGGAAATGCTTAATAAACCAACTCAGACTCTTAGCAGAACTGACTTAGAGAAGTAAAGAACTCCTAATAATGTCCTATATATTCCCATATATATGAAATGGACATCATCATTTTGATCTGTGGGAATCTATTAGACACTTGCTCTTGTACTAACAATACTAGTGAAACCTAGGCTCTGATTCAAACTTGTCATAACCCAATTTATAGATCATGATGGCACCTACTTTATCCCACTAGTTGGTAAGTGATGTACCATGTTTTTATGGCACTTTCAATGCTTAATACTAGAAAATATGTAAGTACTTAGGTGTGTTTTGTTAGATATGATGTATTTTTGTGTTTATATTGTATAAAACTTGGTCTTGGATCTTAAATAGAGAAAAATGAGTGTAGTTGAGCAGGAAACCCAACCTCTGAGCCAACCCACATGGCATGGGTACTACCTACATGGCATGGGTGTCTTGGTAGGTCTTAGATTTTGCAACTTCAGAGAACCTAAAAGTAATGTATTGATCCTTGTTAGATATGAAGGGTAACTTACGACCCATAGGTACAACCTACGATGCCGTAAGTACCAGCGCACGATGCAAAAAATTAAAATTTAGAGAAGATTCAGGGTTGAATATTGTCTGATACATATAAGGATTTCACCTATGAGGCACAAGTACTACTCACGTCCCATAGGTTCCTTTACAAGCAACATTGAAGTTTTTGGTCACTTATGATAGCAACCCACATGGCACAAGTGCCACTTACGGGACCAACCCTAGTTTCCCTGTTCATTTTGGTTTAGATTGTTAGGCTTTCTTTGTACTCTATAAATAATATTTTAATGTTTTTAATTAGTTTACTCACTCATTATATTCATAAATAAATATTGATTTCAAGATTGACTTTTGATCTTGGAATTCTCTTGTTCTTGGTTATTGATTGATTAATTAATTAGAGACTTTGGGTATTATTCTTCCATTGTTGTGAGATTATTTGTATGCTTTGTTTATTTAATTCCATGGAGTTTCTTGCACCTATGAGTAACTAAACCTCTTAGCTAGGGTTGTGGAAACCCGAGTAGAATAACGAAGTAGGGGAAGTGTGAGGTTCTTCAAGATCATTGGTTATGCATGCATTGTAATCTTCTTTAGATTATTTTCTCTCTTAACTACTACCAAAGTTAAGGACTTTCCTACATTTGAGTTCATTTTCACAAGAGAGGTCAAGATTGGGAAAAGAAGATTATAGTAGTTATTTGAGGTTATCAACCCTCATCTAATTAACTTGATACTCAAAAGGTGATGGTTAAATTAGGATCAAATTCAAAGGTTTGAAAGGAGGCACTCTGAGACTCATAAGGTGTAGAGTGAAATTTACCAAGACATTTACAAGATGGTTAGTGATAACAATTTTGTTAGGTTCTGCATGTATGAAAGTGATATAGTCGGATTAAGCATAATAAACCTATAGAGTTAGGAAGCAAGGGGAACACAGTCCTAGCGTCCATCTCAGATTGATTTCAACCAAAAGTAACCATGGCCTGTTACTTTTTATTATTTACTATAAATTTCCTCTATTTACTTTTCTACACTTCTGACTACTTCAACAATCTTGTAAGACTGATTTGACCTATTCTCTGTAAGTTCGACCCTAAACTAGTTGGGTTACTATAATTTGATAGCGACCGCATTCTATCTTATTAGAAGGTATAGTTTGGGTGATATTAAATTTTGGCGCCATTGTTGGGGATGCGATTACGAATTGGTTGATTGAAGTTTTTGGCTCTTAGTTTTCTATTTTACTTGGTATGTACGTCGGTATATGCCCAATACTAAGAGTAAGGGAAATCCCTTGATCCCATTTGATCTAGATCCAGAAAGAATCCTACATCAAAATTGTAGGATGTCAGAACTCAATCATTAAGCTCATCATGAGGGGCTTCGAGATGATCAAGATGAATTGACTTCGCCACCTCTGCTTGGTGTTCAATAGATAATATAGCAAACCACTGCATGGTACTAGTAGAAAAAAACTAAAGAAGAGTTAATAAGGGTTTCTATTATAAAGATCAAGAGGATAGATAGAGACAGGAAAAACAACATCAAGTAGAACTTGATAGAGGTAGGAGAGATAGAGCTTAAGTGCTCCTAACTTATTAGTATTTTCTAAGTTATGACGATCCTAAGGATGACTTAGGTTATGCTAAGCCTATCGAGATAGGAGCCATCATTGGGGATGAAATTCAATATTACTAGTGCTATGATCCAGTTGTTGAATTTAAAAGGTATGTTTGTTGGATAGCCAACCGATAATACCAACTATACATCATAAATTTCATAGGAATCTGCACTTTATATAATTTACCTGGGTTGGGTTAGGAAGTATTGAGGCTAAGGCTATTCCCATTCTCTTTGTATAGTAAAACTATATTATGGCTAGGGGAATTACCTTGTAGGCCCATCGCTACATAAAACAAGTTGCAAAAATAATTCTTGTTGTGATTCTTCTTGCCTTTGACGATGCAGTAATTAAAATATGAGATGTATAATTTTAGGCAATTACAGTCTGAACCAATGTATGAGGTGTGGTTAAGGTTCAAGAAAAAGTTAATGATGGTGCCCAATCATAGGATTTTAGGGTGTAATTTGATTGAAATATTCTATCTAGCTCTGAGTGTTAGTTTCCAAAGTTGTTGCAGACAGTATTACTAGTGGAGCATTCATGAACTAGTGTTGGGAGGTAGCATCAGAAATTTTATATAGGATCTCTCTTATCGACCGAGGGTGGCATACTCGAGAGGAAGACAGAGGTGCTGGTACTTATGCTATTGGTGCTTAGAACCAGCATAGGATCATAGATAATACAGTAGCTCAGGAAGTCGCATAACTAAGGACATAGACTGGGTTGCTGATTAAGCAATTTGCCATGATGAATGCTGAAAAGGTGAATCCAGTTGGCTCACAAAGTAAAGCTCCTAGGTCATATGATTCTAATATTGATAAAAAGGAAAAGTATCTGGATAGAAAGATGATGGGTTTCTGCACCATGGGTCAAGGGTCCAATCAAGACTCTTAGAACTCTAGGAAAGGGAACCAAGGTTTGAACTATTATGGGCACTGATATATAGATCAAAGTAGAGAATTATGTTAATTGGAGATGAATGAGAAGAGTGGTGCTTACATTCCACTAGGGAAAAAAGATGTTAATTCTAGAATGGAGGCTATATTGTCAAAGCTTGTTGAGGGTTAGGAAAGTCAATAAATTTACCTTAAGGAAATTAAGGCAGATATTTTGAGACTCAGTCAAAAGGTAAAATCACATGCTACCATGATCAAGCAACTTGAGCAACAATTTTGTCAAATATAGAGCCGAGCAAACATCCAAGTAACATTATGTAGAATTATAAGAATGACATTCACTGTTTGGCCATCACCACTCAAAGTGGTAATGGAACTATTG
This sequence comes from Capsicum annuum, assembly GCF_002878395.1. Classification (NCBI taxonomy): domain Eukaryota; kingdom Viridiplantae; phylum Streptophyta; class Magnoliopsida; order Solanales; family Solanaceae; genus Capsicum; species Capsicum annuum. The sequence continues at coordinate 134,923,110 of NC_061122.1, read as the reverse complement.
ATCCTCCCATGCCAATAATTGGTGACGCTTGGGATTATGTTGCCGATATTGATAATACATACAAAGTAGAACCAGAAAAGTTGGTGACTAGTGGTGAGTCATCATAAAATGGATGAGTGTTGATAATAGTATTAAGAAGAATAAAGGAATGGGGAAGAAAGTTGAGCCTATATTAAAGACCATTCCACGACCCCCCTCATTTTTTGGTTAAGATTGGAGAAAATCATGAGGAAGGGATGTACCAAAGTTCATGTCAATATTGAAGGAGCTGTATGTTAATATTCCTCTTATGAAAGCATTAGAGCAGATGCCAAGCTACACAAAGTTCATGAAGGATTTAGTTTCTAAGAAATGGACAGTGAGTTTTGAGCCAGCTAATAATGTGCACCTTTATAGTTGTTGTGCCGAAGAGACATACAGTTGCACGTGGTCTCACCAAGTAATACAATGGCCTCAAATAAAGCTGAATATTAATCCCTCAGAGACTTGTGTTAAGCAACTATCCAATTCTTGATTAAAAAAAGCGATTGACTTGTGGAATCTTAACCAAAAGAGTTTTGAAAGTTATAAGTAAAAGTAAATTAAAGTAATGCGGATAAGTAAAGACTTTGGAAAATCAATGGATGAAAACCTGGGGTTAAAGCACTATGAAAAATCATACTGTGATATTAAACTTCATTTGTTAGATATCTTATCTTGGTTGTTGATTCATAGGGTTTATCATATGTTCGTGGTCTCCCGACCTCTAACCTTCTACCTAATTGGACATTATAATAACTTCATTGAGCGGGGATGTAATAATATATTTAGATGCATTAAGATATAATCTTACAAGTGAACCAATCAAGGATTCTAGGTATATCCCTATCCTACTCTCTAATTCAAATTCCTTATTTAATAAAAGAATAAGAACCTTAGTCTATTCATCCCCACATTCTATCTTCCTATTCCCCCTCCCGAGTTCACAAGGTCGACAATATATGTATTATAAGGGTAGAGAATCCTTAAAATAGTGATAAAAAGGATAAAAAAACAACTAATTATGAAAATCAATTCAAAAAACTCAATTCAAAGTGAAAGTAAACATGTTCTTGTCCTTAACCCCAAAAATAGGGCTTTTATCATCTCACGGACATAGTCGTAGTCAAGATGAAAAAAAAAATGATAAAATACATTAAAGATAAAAATTAAAATAATAAAACCCCTAAATGAAGTGTTTTACATGCCCTCGCCAAGTTTCAAATATTCCCAATGTGTATAACATCAAGTGCAAGTGTCCTATTTATAGGAGGACAAAATTGCCGAGTTTTTGCACTAGGACGCATCGCGGGGTTAATTTTCCATGTCTAAGCGCCCTTATTGTGGGTAAATACTATTTTTGGGTACCTTAGGAAGCTCATGGTATATGTAACATCCCATTTTCCTTTTCTTTGGTTCGTGACGTGCAATGGACTTCCAAGAGGTCCATTTCACGTCAAATTGTGTCTTGTGCTTTTGTTGATCCACTCCAAGAATTTTGTGTTGTTTTCACTTGGTTTGAATCTTTTATATTATTTGGATATCATAATAATAAATAAAAAAAGCATCCTAGGTCATTAAACACAACAAATTAGAGCTCAAAACAACACCACATCCAAGACGACGAACTAGAAACTTAAGCTAAGAATACTAGTTTTGCCCTTGTTGATTTTTAACTTAGTCTTGACTCTTGGATTGATTCAATTGCACTTTAAAAACTATAAAAAAATTTTTCCTCACACAATTAAACAATCACACCATTAATATCACTTTACACACATTAGAATCCATCGCGATAGACTAGACAAACACCTAGCTCAAGCTAGTAACACTAGTTTTCTCGGTTGAACTCTAATTGATCAATTTGAATCCAAAATTGTTTGAAAACACCTTTAAACATTATAATCACTTAATTAAACACTTAGATGCTTATTTATATCATCTTTGACTCGTTAAACACTCAAGAAGTCCTCAAAACACAGCTAAATAAGCGAGGATAACAGCACTGAAGTGCATACATCTACCTCAGATCATTACCCCACACTTAAAGACTTGTTCATCCTCAAACAATTATCTAGTCTATGCATCAAAATTTGAGGTGACTCCACACTTTTACTACAAGCAAGACACTCAATATAGTACTATAATAACTACAGAGAATGTAAGTTTCTGCACTAAGTATGTTGTATACACAATTGACAGTTTAAGAACACTACTCTAAAGCATTCTAGCCTTAAGAGGTTAGAGGAGAAAAAGGGGGAAAAGTGGTTGTATAGGCTTGATAAGGCTAGGGAGAGAAAGGGTCGCAACCTTAATCAAGTGAGGTGTATTAAGGGGGAGGATGGTAGTGTTTTGGTGAAGGATATGCATATTAAGAAGAGATGTCAGGAGTATTTTCATAGTCTTTTAAATGAGAAAAGGGATAGAGGCATTGAGATATGGGAGCTGAAGCACTCGAAGAAGAGTCATGATTTTAGTTTCTATATGCGTTTTAGGGCTGAGGAGGTCAGAGAGGCTATTAATAGGTTATGGAGGGGTAGGGCGATGGGGCTTAATAAGATTTCAGTGGATTTTTAAAAGTATGTTAGTGAGGCATATTTAAGGTGGTTGAATGATTTGTTTAATGACATTTTCAAGAATGTGAGAATTCCTGAGGCTTAGAGTTGGACTATGATGATTCCATTATATAAAAACAAGGGTGATATTCAGAGTTACAATAACTATAGGGGTATTAAACTGTTGAGTCACACTATGAAGATTTGGGAGAGAGTAGTTGAGCAGAGATTAAGGAGGGTCATATCCATTTTGGAGAATCAGTTTGGGTTTATGCCTGGTCACTCGACGACCGAGGCAATCCACCTAGTAAGGATATTAGTGGAACAATATAGAGAAAAATTAAGGGATTTACACATGGTGTTCATCGACCTACAAAAGACGTATGATAAATTCTCGAGGAAGGTACTTTAGAGATGGTTGGAGGTGAGAGAGGTTTTGGTGGCATACATTAGAGCTATTAAGGACATGTACGATGGAGGAAACAGCAAAGTGAGGATGGTAGAAGGTGAATCAGAGCATTATTTGATTGAGACAGGGTTGTATTAGGGATCGACTCTTAGTCCATTCCTTTTTGGGTTGGTGATGGTTGTGTTGACGCAGAGTATTCAAGGTGAGGTGCCTTGGTGTATGTTATTTATAGATGATGTAATGCTAATTGATAAGATATGGTGGGGAGGGGGAGGGGGTGTGAATAATAAATTAGAGGTTTGGAGGCAAACCCTTGAGTTTAAGGGGTTTAGGTTGAGTAGGTCCAAGATAGAGTATTTGGAATGAAAGTTTAGTAACTCGAGGTAGGAGGACGAAGTGGCAGTGAGGTTGGACTCCTAGGATGTTTGTAAGAGGGATAGTTTTAAGTATCTTGGGTCTATGATCCAGGGGAATGGCGAGATTGATGAAGATGTTTCTAAACATATTAGAGCTGGATGGATGAAGTGGAGGATCTCCTCGAGAGTGTTGTGTGATAAGAAGGTACCCCTTAAGCTTAAAGGCAAATTCTATAGAGTGGAAGTTCATCCGAGCACGTTGTATGGAGTGGAGTGTTGGCCGGTTAAGCACGTTCATATCCAAAAATTGAAGGTGGCAAAAATAAAAATGTTGTGTTAGATATGTGGGGTTACTAGAGGGGATAAATTTAGGAATGAGATTATATGAGAGAAGATGCGAGTGGCTTTGGTGGAGGACAAGATGCAGGAAGGAATGATGAGATAGTTTGGGCATGTGATAAGGAGGGGCGTAGATGCCCCAGTTCATAGGTTTGAGAGGCTAGTGTTAGATGGATTCAAAAAGACCAAAGATATGCCGAAGAAATACTGGAGGGAGGTTATTAGACATGACATGGAGAAACTTCAGTTTACTAAGGACATAACCCTAGATAGAAAGGTGCGGAGGTGAAGGATAAGGGTAAAAGGCTAGTGTTAGTGTATGGGTTGTAGCAAGCAGTCAGGAGAGTTCGTATGTAGCCAGGATAGTAATCATAGGACAGTGTACATAGGTGTCTTTGGTATGTGAGTGTATGTTACTACTAGGTGGGTGGCCTATTTTTTTATTTCTTTGTTCCTATTTTTCTTATTCTGTGTTGCTCTTATTTCCTGTATCTCATATTTCTCTGATTTTTATTTAATTATCTCTTATTCTTTATTTTGGTTATGTCATCCATCCCCCTATTTACTATCTTTTATCTTGAGTCAATGGTCTATCGAAAATAACCTCTCTGCCTCTTTGGAGGTAGCGGTATGGACTGTGTACATCTTACCTTCCCAGACCCTATATTGTGGGAATATACCGGGTTTGTTGTTGTTGTTGTCTTAAGAATTGAGTCACTTAGCTGGCAAACTCATACATATTGTTCAATCAAATACATCATACAATTCACCCGACTATCATCAAATATGTGCCTTCATAACAAGTGAGTTACCCATAAACACTCAAATAAATACAATTTATAATAAAATGGGTACAAGAATCAAATTACGCTCACTCTCACAAAGAATTCACAAGTTGCACAAGACGAACCATAGGCTTGCCCTTAGTGTAGTACTTTACTAATATCAAAATGTTAAAGATCAGGATCAAGTAGGTCTTTATGGGTTGAAATGTAAGCTAAGGGACGGGTAGGAACTATTCTTGCCAGTAATAGTGACTATCTTCCCAAAGCACTTTAATACATCACACTTATCATTCAATTCACCTCTAACAACCACTTTACACCACTTTTGTCTACCCTTATCTTTTGTTTTTCCCTATCTCATTAAGCTTAATCATATAAACTATAGTGCAAATGTTTTCTATTCACAATTTATTCAATTTGAACAATCTTTATTCTTTCCGTTACATCACTCCCAACCACAACATATCAATTTTTCACACCAATAACTACTACTTTGGGGATTCATATTCACCTTTTCCCTACCTAAATTTCAAAATCCTTACTCAATTGAATTTCAACTAAAGCTCTTAAGACATTTGGATCAAACTATGGTCAAATAAATAAGGGGATACAGGCTAAATATGAGGCTTCCAAAGAAAATAGGCTAAAGGCTCAATGGGGTTAAATAGGATTATGCACTAGGGTAGGTAAAAGAGGGTATGAAATAAGGCTATAAAAATGCCTATACCATTTCCTATGCCCACAGTCTTTATTTCACTTTGCACACACACCATGAAAGTTCTAGACATCACATGAAACTAGGAATATGCAAATACGTCACACACACATGGCACATACTCAACTCAAGTAGGATCATTATAGACTCTTAACTAAACAATAACATGAATTCAAGAGTCGTAATCATGAGCCTAGGAGTCTTAAAAGAACTAATTCACACAATCAACATGCTCTTTTCATACAAACCCACTTGCATCATTCAATCACATATAGCACCAACAAGATTACCCCACATAATTTTTTTTAAAAGTTACTCCTAAAAATGGGAATTTCCCTACCCCACACTTAAAAATCTACTTTCCCCCCAAAGTATACTCAAAAGTAGAGATAGAAATACTCCCCGAGGCCTCTAGGCCTATCTAGTAGCATCTTTATATATCAAGGGGGTCCGAGGACCCCACACTTAGTCTTTTCCATGCTCTTTAGCTTAGGTTTTCCGATACTCAGATTTCCCATCAACTTCTGACACAAAAAAATTCAAAAACTAGTGAAGTAAAAGCAAAAAACACTGAAAATAAAACATACCTTAACTTAGGTTGCCTCCCAAGAAGCACCTGATTTAGTGTCGTGGCATGACCCAATCAACTTTTTTCCCTACCTTAAGGATATGAATTTTACCCCAACTTCACATTCATATTTTTTGCTTTGCTAATAGGGTGGTCATACAAAAATTAAGGAATTGAGTAACGGATGGTGCATGGTAAACCACTCGGCCTTGAAGTGACGTATGTTTTTGCATTGCTTTTCTGGTGAAAATTCTAGAATATAGGATTTTTGTTCCTCCTCTACACACTCTCCCACTAGTTTAGATGATTTTACAGACAAGACAATGTTTAAACATGTTGTAGAAAAGTTCTTTGAGTGAGGCCCAACCAATCCTACTTCAAAATTTATACAATCGACAATACCCTCACTCTTATTCACCTTTTCAATTTCAGTCTCAAGAGAAAGATGACAACTGAATGACTTTGATTCTTGTGTTTGTTCCATACATTGGCTAGTTTCTTCCTTTGCTTTACTTAATCTTTGAGGAGAAAGTAGTACTGGTATCTTCTTAACCTGTTCAATAATTTTTGTTTTTGAGTACTCAAACATTCTCGAATTATCAGCAAATTCTTTGCATCTAGTTGGAGAGTCAACTCTACATCTACCTCCATAGTTGTCATTGGAGGTTCTTCATTCAGTTCCTTATCATTCCTAAAAGTGATTGCCACTACTTTGTTAGAAGGTTCAGTGTCACTTGGAAAACCACCTTGAGTCCTAGTATTTTCTACCTGCTATATCTGTCCTAGTTGATTCTCCAACTACTTTGTATCCACCATCTGGTTCTTTATGTCTTCCACCAACTATTCCTAAGACGCTAAAATTTTTGTTAGCATCTCTTCCATATTTCTAGTTCAAGTCTCTTCCATATTTCTAGTTCAAGTCGTGGCTTGATTTCCTTGAAGCAGCTGCTGCTGAAAATATTGCTGCTGGTCGTTCCATGATTGAATTGGTGGATGAGTCTGCCATATTTGATTATAGGTGTTCACATAATTTGGACTTTAAGCATATCCCACAAATATTTCTGAATTAGGATTGACAGCACACATAGCTGCAAAATGACCACTATTACCACAAGCTATACACTAATTTGTGGTCTGCTCCACAGATAGGAAAGTATCCAACTCATATTATGAAGGTCCTATCCATGCACTTCCATCAAAATCTAGAATAAAACCCTCTCGATGGGGACCTCCACAAAAACCACAAGAATAGTCATCACTCGAAAGCATCTATCCCAGGCTGACATATCAAGATGTGTGAGAAAAAAGTAAATGAAACTAAAAAGAAAAATTAATAAACTATGTACAACTCAATATATCTAAACTTAAAATAAGATAGTTGTATATTTACAAATCTTCGGCAATGGCGCCAGAAACTTATTGCGCCCAAGCGCATATGCAAGTGCACGTGGTCTCACCAAGTAATATAGTGGCATTAAAGAAAGCCGAATATTGATCCCTTAGAGACTTTTTTTAACATCTATCTAATTCAAGTTCATTATTGATATTAAATTAATACAAGCGTAACCAAAAGAGTTTGTAGTTTTGTAAATTGAAAGTAAACTAAAACAATGCGGTAAAGTAAAGACTTGGGACAATCAATGGATGAAAACCCGGGGTTAAAGTACTATGAACAATCATACTATGCTATTGAACTTCATTCCTTAGATTACTTATTTTTTTTGATTTGTAGGTTTATTGTATGATCATGTTCTCCCGACCTCTAACCTTCTACCTAAATGAAAATTATAACTACATCTTTGAGTGGGGATGTAATAATCCATTTGGATGCATTAAGATATCATCCTACATGTGAACCAATAAAGGTTTCTAGGTATATCCCTATCCTATTCATTAATTCAAATACCTTATTTTATAAAAGAATAAGAACCTTACTCTATTCATCCCCACATTCTATCTTTCTATTCCCCCCGAGTTCACAAGGTCGATAATATGTGTATTCTAAGAGTTGAGAATCCTTAAATAGTGATAAAAAGGATAAAAAAACAACCAATTATGATTATCAATTCAAATAAACTCAATTCAAAGAAAAAGTAAACATGTTCTTGGCCTTAACCCTGGAAAGGGGGCTTTTAGCCACTCATGGACATAGTCATAATCAAGATGAATAAAAATATGATAAAATTAATTAAAGAGGTAAAGTAAAATAATAAAAAACCTAATTTAACTTTTTTCCATACTATTTCCAATTTTTGAAGCCGTTCAAGGTGTATAACATCAAGTACGAGTGTTGTCGAGTTTTTGCACTATGCCACATCAAGGGGTAAATTTTACGCGTCTAGCTCCTCCACGTGCCATTAAAATTGAGACTTACTGTTTTGGGTACATTTGGAATATAATTGTGTATTATATGTGATGTTTAACTTAGCTTTGGTCCATGACACGCCATGGACTTCCAAGAGGTCCATTTCATGTCAAATTGTGTCTTGTGCTTTCGTTGATCCATTCCAAGCATTTTTATGTTGTTTACACTTGATTTGAAGCTTTTATATCCTTCATATATCATAATAATCAACTCACCATGAATATTACAGCATAAAAAAAAAACTTAGTGCTTAAAACAACACAACATCCACGACGATGAACTAGAAACTTAAGCTAAGAATACTAGTTTTGCCGCTTTTGATCTTTAACTTAGTCTTGACTCTTGGCATGATTCAATTGCAATTTAAACACTATAAACAAGTTTTTCCACACATAATTATATAATTACCATTAGAAAATCATTACACACATTATAATCAATTGCGATAGTCTAGACAAACACCTAGCTCAAGCTAGTAACACTAGTTTTCTTGGTTGAACTTTAAGTGATCTATTTGAATCCAAACTTGTGTGAAAACACATTTAAGTATTGTAATCACGTACTTAAATGCTTATATTATCAGCTATACCATAATTTAATCATTAAGCACATAAGAAGTCCTCTAAACAAAGCTAAATAAGACGAGATAATAGCACTAAAGTGCATACATCCACCTCAGATCAGTAGTGTCGTTGCTTCCCAATCTTTAGTAGAGAAGAAGAAGGATCCTAGAGCATTTAATATTCCATGTACTATTGGTTCGTTTTAATAATCTCAAGCTTTATGTGATATGGAAGATAGTATAAATCAGATGCCATTGGTAGTGTACAAGTAGTTGAGGTTAGGGGCTGTTGCGCACAAGCGCACACGCAAGTGTACGTAGCCTCACAAATAGTAAAGTGGCCCTTTTAAAAGCCAAGTATCGATCCCACAGGGACTATTGTTAAGAAACTATCAAATTTTAGTTTCACTATTAAGATTATAATGGTGCAACGTAACCAAAAGAGTTTTGAAATTGTTAAACTGAACATAAAGTAAATAGTGCATAACGTAAAGACTTGAGACAATCAATGGATTAAAGACCAGGGTTAAGGAACTTAAAAAAATCATACTATTTTGTTGAACTGCATTCGTTAGATCACTTATCTTGATTTTATCGCATGATCATGGTCGCCCAACCTCTAATCGTCTACCTAACTTGGACATTACAACTACGTCATTGAGAGGGGATGTAATAATCTAATTAAGTGCATAAAGATATCATCCTACATATGAAACAAGAAAGGCTTCTGGTTACATCCCTATCCTAGATGCTAATTCTATTTCCTTATGTTAAAACGGAATAAGAACCTTACTCTATTCATCCTCACGTTTTATCTTCCTATTCCCCCTACTGAGATCACAAGGTCGACAATGTATATATTCCAAGGGTTGAGAATCCTCAAAATAGATAAAATAATGATTAAAAAACAACCAAAAATGATAATCAATCCAAATGAATTTATTTCATAATTATAGCAAACATGTTCTTGGCCTTAACCCCGAAAAGGGGGCATTTAGCTACTAACTGACATAATCATAACCCAAAAATATATGATTAAATCTATGAATGAACTAATTAAAAGAGATAAAACCCATAAAATTAGTGTTGATCAGCCTCATCAAGCTCCCAAATACGTCCAAAAGTGTCCAAGGTGATTACAAAGTATGCAAAGTAATCTATTTATAGAGGGGGAATTTTTGCCATGTATGAGGATAGGTCTGCGTCGTGTTGGTGGCTAACTATATCATGTGGGTAGAGATCTGTGATGCGTCCAATTTGCATAGGCTCACTGGAATTCCCTTTTGACGCGTAATTTTATCTAAGTGTTTCTCCTTCAATCCCTTTCCTTGTGGTGTTGTTTTCCTTTGGTTTACAACTTGTATTTCATCAAAATATCATCAAAATCAACTCACCACGAATCCTACATGATCAAACACAAAATATTAGAGCATAAAAAATACAACATTCACAACGATTAACTAAAAACACGAGCTAAGACTAGGCTTGTCCACATGGATCATTAACTTATTGTTCCTACTCTTGACTTGATACAATTGAACTTTGCACATTACAAAAAATATGTTACACGTATTATTACATAATAAATAATCTTAGGAACTCAATACACCAACTAGAATCCATCGAAATCTACTCGAACAACACCTAGCTCAAGCTAGTAAAACAAGTTTTCTCGATTTAACTCTAAATGATCCAATTATGTACAAACTTGCTTAGAAACCCCATCAAATATTGTAATTCACTACTTAAATACTTGGATACTTATTTATAGAATTATTAACACATAAATCACTCAAGAAGTCCTAAAAAAAGTCTAAATGAGCTAGAAAAGAAACACCAAAGTGCATAAATACACCCAACATCACAACCCCACACTTAAAGCCTTGTTTGTCCTCGAACAACTCATTACTCTATGTATCATAATCTGAGGAGACTATACACTTCTACTACATGAAAGACACTTAATCTAGTACTACAATGACTACACAAAATTCAAGGTTCTACACTAAGCATGTTACATCCATAATTGAAAGCTCAAGAATACTACTTCAAAACATCCCAAACTCAAGAATTGATTCACCTGGTTGGAAAAATCATGCATATAATTCAATCAAAGACATCATACAATTCACCCAAATATTATCAAATATGTGCCTTCACAACAATAGAGTTACTCATAATCACTCACAATTATGTAATCCATAACAGAATGGGTGCAAGAATCAAATTGCACTCAATCTCATAAGGAATTCACAAGTTACACATAATGAATCCTATGCTTTCCCTTAGTGTAGTACTCTACTAATATCATAATGTTAAGCTTAGGATCAAATAGGTCTTTAATGGTTGTAATGTAGGCTAAGGGACGGGTAGGAACTATTTTGGCCGTGAATTGTGACTATCTTTCCTAAGCACTTTAATACATCATATTTTTCAATTAAGACCAATCTCTAACAACCATCTTACACTAATTTTTTCTACCCTTATCTTCCATTTTCACCCCATCTCATTAAGCTCATTCATAAATGTTATGGTGGGAGTATTCTATGCACAACTTATTCAATTTGAACAATTTTTTTCTTTTCATTACTCAACTCCTAACCACCACAAAATAATTTTTTTGAACACCAATAGCTATTAATTAGGGGCTTCAATTTTCACCTTTATCTTCTTGAATTTCCAACTCCTTAACTTTATTAGATTTTAACTAAAGCGGTTAGGAGCTTTGGATCAAATTATGGTCAATCAAAGAAGGGAATTAGGCTACATATGAGGCTTCCAAAGAAAAAGCTAACTATGATGCTACATATGAGGCTACATATAGGACTCACTAGGATTATACACATGGGTAGGTAAAAAGAAGGTATGAAACATGCTATCAGAGAAATGCTATATCATATCCTAAACCCACACTCTTTATTTTACATTGTACACACACCAGGCAAGTTCTAGACATAACATGTAATAAGGAATATACAACAACATTACATCATACATGGTACATACTTAACTCAAGCAGGATCATTATAGACTCTCAACCAAATAACCACATGAATTCAACATTAAGCCTACATGTACAAGAATTATAATCATGAGCCTAGGAGTCTAAAAATTAGTCATTCACACAATCAAGATGCTCTTTACAACCAAAACACTTGAATATTGTAATAAACTATAGCACCAATAAGAACATCCCACTTTTACTCCTACCAAAAAAATTTAAAAATTACCCTAAACATGGGAATGTCCACATCCCACACTTAAAAATCTACTTTGTCTCCAAAGTATAGTTTAAAAGTAGAGATAGAAATACTCCTTAAGGCCTCTAGGCCTAGCTAGTATCATCTTTATACATCAAGGGGGTCCGGGGGACCCAACACTTAGTCTTCGCCATGCTCTTTAGCTCAGGTTTTTGGTACTCAGACTTCCCATCAACCTGTGACTCAACAAAAACAAAAACTAGTACAGTAGGAATGCAAAATACTAAAAATAGAACCTACTTAACTTGGGTTGTCTCCCAAGAAATGCCTAATTTAGTGTCGCGACACGACCCAATCTCTAGCTCAATTGTATTCCTTCATCCTCTTCCTCATACTAGGACACTATCTTCTTATTTGTTTTTGACCTCTTGAGTGTGAACTCCTAAGGTAAAAAACTTTTTCAACTTTATCCTTTTTAGGCTCATTAATCTGCATCATTTTGGGCTTAGGTATTGGATGCTTGGCCTGGTCAATAAGGAAGTACAAAATGGCTTTCTGTGGAATAGACTCCACCAGCCTACACGTATCCCCTTCAATCACTGTAATCATACATAAATATTTGTAGTGGGAAAGTGTCTTGAGAGGTTTGTACACTTTAAAAAACACTTCTTCATTATCTAACCTCATTATAAGCATGCCCTCTCTCACATCAATCAACGCTCTTTCTATCGCTAAAAATGGACGTCCCAAGATCACTGGTACTTTTTTGTCTGTTTGAAAATCTAAAACAATAAAGTCAGTAGGAATAATAAACCTACAAACTTTATATGAGCATCCTCTATGATTTCTTCGGGATGGGCTAGGGTCCAATCTACTAAATGAAGTATCACCATGCTTGGTTTTGTCTTCCCTAGGCCTAAGTTGTTAAACAAGAAGAGGAGCATCAAATTGATACTTGCCCCTAAATTACTCAGTGCATGGATTACCTCGCTGATACCAATTTGAATGGGGAGAGTAACATTCCCAGGATCTTTAATTTTTAGTGAAATCTTTTATATCACCATAGAACTACACTCCTCAGTGAGTGCTACTGTCGCAACATCCTGCAGCTTAACTTTGTTAGTGACCACATCCTTTAAGTACTTAGCGTACTTGGTCATTATATGGAAAATATCTAAAAGAGGTAAGTTAATGTGCATCTCTTTGAACGTGTCAAAGAACTTCTTAAAGTATACATCCTCCTTTGCCTTTATATGTTTTTTGTAAAAATGTTAGTGCTGAGATCTTCTTTATTTCTTCAATAATTTTTTTTTTCGAGTACTCATACTTCCTTAAATTTTTAACAACTTCATCAGATACCTTTGGGGGGAATCAACTCTGCATCAACCTCCTTAGTTTTGTTAGGAGGTTCTTTATTTAGCTCCTTACCGCTCCTTAAAGTGATTTATACGACTTGCTTAGGATATTCAGCATCACTTGGTAATCTGCTGACCAATCTGCAACTCCAAGCTCCTTGGATGGATAAATGGTATGTTAAAAGTATTGTGAGTTATGTATTGTATAATTGCTGACCATTTTGGGTTAATTGACTAATAAGGTGTTGAAGTCCCTAGACATGATAATGTATTTGAATTGGGTGTTGAACCAAGTATGTTGAGAATGTGGTATAAGATGGATAATGAAATGTGAATAGTTTGTAAGGGTCTTAATGACCATAACTTAAATTGTATGATATATTGAATAAAGTCAATGGATTATAGAAATGGTTGAACTAAGGAACATGGGGTCATGCATAGTGTTGAATTAGTTAAATGGTTAAAGTCCTTAAGTATTGTATGGAATGAATATTGATGCATGGTCAAAGGGTTAGAGTCCCAATTTCAACTAATGCTAGTTGTTATGGCTTGAGGTTGAAGTCCCTTGCCCTATTAAATGGCTCGAGGTGTAAGTCTGTTGCCTTATGGAATGGCTTGAGGTTAGATTCCCTTGCCCAATGAAATTGCTCGAGGTTAAAGTCCCTTGCTTAGAGATATCTCTTAAGTTTAATGTACCTTACCGAATGAAATGGATTACGATTATAGTCCTTGGCATGAGGTTAGAGTCCCTTGTCTAATAAATAGGCCTAAGGTTAGAGTCCCTTACCTAGATGAATGTGTGTATGGTTAGAGTCCCTTATTTGAATGATTGTGTATGTGGTTAAAGTCCTTGTATAATGAATATGCGAGCATGGTTAAAGCCCTTTCTCCTAATGGTATATTAATGTGGTTAAATTCATATGCCTAAATAGAATTGTCGAATCTAAGTATGGAAGGTTGGAGTCCTCCACTTCATGTCTAATGAATGAATGTTCAAGAATGTTGTTAAGCCTTGATTTCTTGATTAGCATGTGATATACCTATATGTAAGGATAAAGTGTATGAATATGATTGAATATGATATATTGGTTTGCTATTGAATGATGATGCTACTTTAGCCTTATCCTTGAGTCACATGCTAAGGTTCCAACCACTAACCGCCTCCGAACGCTATGTCCCAATGCAATATAGGGACATGAGCATCATATTCTCTTCCTGCGTAGTGATTAGGTGATCAAAACGGTTTATGCATTGACTACGAAGTGGTGAGCTTCCTTATTTCAGAAGATATGCATTCTTAGTCCCTTATCTTTAGACTTAGTCTTATGTTGACTTGGTTTGGCTATTGTCAAGGGCTTTTCCTGACATGTACATTTCTAAACTTTAGTCTATATAGTGGTATTATGGATAACTATGGGCTTGGGTATATTGGTTAGTGTGCTGATATTTATGAAATGGTTAGACATGTTTAGGTTATAACTTCTAGTATTGTTTCTACTATCTTATTTTGTGATTGGGATTATATTGATAATTAGGCTGGGTTGTCGGGACACCTCCGATTCAAGTGGGCTTGAGGTGCCTATAAGACATGGCCCAATTTTGGGGCATATTATATATATATATATATATAATGAGAAAATAAATTAGAAACCCCCTAAAATTATCACGCCAGCTTACTTTAGCACTTAAATATAATTGGAATTTATGTACCTCCCTTATCAACTTCAAAACGTACTATTTTCACCCCCTGTGCACCCAACCAAGTCAAGCCTTAGTGTTGTAAGACCACACGCTTTTAAATTAGTCCACGTCATTTAAAAAATGGTCCCTACTAAACTCGATCGAATTTATATTTAATTAAATAATCGACCTATTTACAATACTCGACTCTCTTCAATCAAATACCTCTAATTATTTTGGAACCCATCATTCTCTTCATTTCTCTCTTAATCAAATGCCCTAATCGTGAATTCAAAGTTTTTATGCCCAAATACTAAAGTCGTTGAGAGATTTTTCACTTGAATCAAAGTATTTATCCCTAAATACTGAAATCTTGAAGTTATTTTTTTATTTACATAGTCTAGGGTTTTAACCCATTCATTTTTCAAAGGAGTTAGGGTTTTTGTATTTTTATTTTTCCAATTTTTTCTAATACATGTGTTTTTTTTACTTTCTTACAGTTTGACAATGGGTTTTGTGTACATTATGTTAAGGTCTCTCCATGGAGGAATTTTGCACAAAAAATCTCAAATTAAATACATCGGATGTATTGTTACATATTGTTTAGATGTAGATATTGATAAATTCTCTTACTTTGAATTTGTAGAATATGTCAAAGAAATTGGGTATAGATGTTCATCTTGTATTGTTTATATTAGACCACCTAAGTCTTCTCACTTGGTTAAACTTACATGTGATAGGGATATTTGGGGTATTGTACCCCAATTGAAAATGGAGATATTGTTGAACTATTTGTGTCACATTTAATTGAAGAGGCTATTATGGTCCCCCCTGCTCTTGAATATGAAACCCATGTGGATTGAGAATTTAGTGATTTTTTTGATAAAGAGTCTGGTCAAATATATGAGGGTAGTCAGAATTTAGGGTTTGAAGAGGCTGCACAGACTCAAAAATCTACTAATAGTGTTGGTGAAAAGTTAGGTAGTGGGGCTTCTATTGGTGTTGGAGAGAAGGCTGGTGCTGCTTCTATAGTTGTTGAAGAGGAGGTGGGTGGGATTTCTGCTGGTGTTGGTAAAGAGTTGAGTGGTGGAGATTCTACTGATGTTGGAGAAGAGGTTGGTTCAGTATCTACAGGTGTTGGAGAAGAAGTGGGTGGGGCTTCTGCCGCAACTGCATCAGAATTTTTAATTATTGATTCTAATTGGGAAAGTTTAAGTGAAAATAGTGAAGATTTAGGTTATGGAGAGTTGTTTGATAAAATTGGTAATGAATATAGAAGTGATGTTCATGAGGAGGTTAGGCTTGGAGAAAAGGTGAGAGAGTTGCCAAACTAAAAAGAAAGAAAGGGGTCCTAGAGCTAAAAGGGTAAAATTAGGAAAAAATGAAGTTGATATTGGATAAATGAGTATTTATCCAAAAAAAAACTTTAAAGGATAAGATGGGTGGTGATGAGCCATATTTTGATTTAGATGAAGAGGCTAGCTTTGAAAAAGACACTGATGTAGATGCTGATATTGAAGATGAGGTGCAATAAGTTACAAAAAATAGGAAAAACAAGGAGAGCAAAAAGACCTAAAAAAGAACTGTGTTTGATCCTACATGTAGGTTAGTTATTTGGTAAACTAGTTTATGTTTTGAAAATGTTAAGATATTCAAAGAAACTATTACTAGGTATGCAGTTCAAGAACATGTAGAATTGGACAAATTTGTTATGAACCAACTAGGGTAAGGGTAAAATGCGTAGATGGTTGTCCTTGATTATTGTTTGGTAGTCATGATTTAAGGACAAGGTATTTTATTATGAAAAATTATTTTTTTAGTGCATATATGTACTGCCACAACCAAAAATAAATTGGTCATTTCAAAACATTTAGCAGAAAGGTACAAGGGCAGAATTATTTTTAAGCCAGGAATTAGAGTTTTTCAATTGCAAAATTTGGTGAAAAAAGATCTGGAGGTGTATGTTGGAAGAACTGATGCAAGAAAAACAAGAAATATTGTCTTGAGAGAAATTATGGGTGATCATATAAAGGAATTTAAAAGAATATTGAATTATAGGGATGAGATTTTAAAGACTAATCCAGGAAGCACATGTGTGGTGAGGCTTAGTGAAGAAACTTTTGAAGGTGGAAGAAAAATATTTCAGTTATTCTATATTTGTTTTGATGTTTTGAAGAAAGCATTCAAAGCTGGATGTAGAAGATGTATTGGGTTTGATGGTTGCTTTTTGAAAGGTATTTTCAAATGATAGTTGCTTGTAGCAGTTTGTAAAGATGGAAACAATCAGATGCTACCACTAGCCTGGACAGTGGTTAAAGTTGAAGATAACTTTGCTTAGAGATGGTTTATTAGGCTTGTAAAGGATGATGTTGAGATTGGAGATAGGACAGAATTAACAATCATTTTTGATATGCAGAAGGTTATTTTTTCTCTCTTATCTCTTCATTATCCGATTTACTTAATTTATTATTATGTCACCTAATTTTTTTATATTTTGTTGAAGGGTCTTGACACTGCTATTCATAAGTTGCTGCCAAATGCAAAACAAAGAATGTGTTCAAGACACATTCTTGCTAACTAGTCCAAAGACTGGAAAGGCATTAAAAAAAGGTATTATTTATGGAGATATGCCATGTCTACATATGATAAAGAGTTGAGAAAAAATCTAGATCATATGGAGTTGTTAGGTGACAATATAGTAGATGATCTACTGTGGCACAACATTAGAAGATGGCCTAAGGTCTACTTCAAAACTTTTAGTTTTTGTGATAGTGTTGACAGCAACATGACTGAAAGTTTTAATTCATGGATATTGGGTCCAAGTCACAAGACTATCATTATAATGCTTGAGGAAATAACGATCAAAATGATAAGAAAAATTGGATAATCAAGGGTGTTCTCTGATACTTGGATAACAGATATGTCACCAATGGCTTTAAAAGTATTGGAAGAGAATATATCAAAATTAATGAAGTGTACACTTGAATAGAATGGTGAATTTGATTTTGAGGTTAGGACAGTTGGGGTAATACCTTTATATTGAATTTGAGTAATAAAACTTGTACTTGTAGATCTTGGACATGCTATAGCTGCACTACATTTCAGAAGATTGGAGCCTATTCACTATGTTGCACATTGGTATAGCAAGCAAACTTACCTAAATACCTATAACTACTTCATTCAATTTGTCACTAGAATGAAAATATGGCCACAATCAACCAACTTTCCTGTTATACCACCTGAATCCAGTAAACTACAAGGCATACCTAATAAGAGTAGAAGGAAAGAGCAGTCTAAAAATAAGACAGGTAAACTATCTAAAAAGGATGTTGAGATGACTTGCAACACTTGTCATGCCAAGGGCCATAATAAGAGGGGTTGTATTTTTAGTGCAAGAGCTACTACTGGTAGAGAAAGAGGGACAAGTTCAACAATGTCAACTATTGGTTCTTCTACAGCAATAAGTGAATCTCAACCAAGATAAGTAGAGGAATAAGAAGACCTAAGGGTTCTACAAAATAGGTCATCGTTTGGCCTTTTTATTTACTATTAATTCTTATTAAAGAATTTATTATTTTTTTATAGGATGCTACTGCTCCTACTCTAAATGTGGTTGGTGTGATTGGAAAAGCAAGAGGGTCTGTTGGTGTTGCAGGAAGAGGTAGAGGGATTGTTGATATTGTTGGAAGGGGTGGAGGGACTATTGGTGTTGGTGTTGCTGGAAGGGGTAGAGGGATTGTTGGTGTTGCTGGAAGGGGTGGAGATACTGTTGGTGTTAGTATTTCTAGAAGGGGTAGAGGGACTGTTGGTGTTGCTGGAAGGGTTAGAGGGTCTGTTGGTATTGCTGGAATGGGTAGAGAAACTTTTGTTATTGCCATATCTAATGTTGGTGGTGTTTCTAGTAGGGGTAGAGGTATTTTTACTGCTGGTGCATCTAATACTGGTGGTGTTGCTGGTAGGCGTAGTGGGATAAATTTTAAAAGGACAAGATTGATTGTTATGGGAGTGCTACATACACAAAGTGGTTTTACAATTCATAATGTAAGTTGAATGATTTCACACTTTTCAATTTTCAAGCAAATGATCAAATGCCTTAGATAATTTATTCTTGTGTTATTACAACCTGAAATGCCTTTGAACTCCTCTATGGTAACTGAAAATCTTGGGTATCACAAACCAAGATCAGGTGTGAAATGGAAAGGAAAAAACATTGTGATCCAACAAGGAGTTCAAGAAATAAGAGCACAAAAATGAATGAAGCCAAGGTCCAAAGCTGTCGAAATGAATCATATGAGCCAAATAGGCTCATCATCAGCTGTCTAGCTGAAGATGTAGTAGTGACTAGTATGCAACTATGGCTGTATTAGTTTTTATGAATGTTTTGTTCAATTATGAATTGAAGTTTTTTTTTTGAAAAATAATTATACAGTTGTGACTGTAATGTAAAGATGTTCTCTATTAATTATGCAGTTGTGACTGCACTAGCTTAATCTGTTTTGTCAAACAATTATACATTTGTGACTGCAATGTATTCGGTATATATGCAATTGTGACTGAACTATTTTTATGTGTAATTTTGACTACTATTTTTATCATATTATTATGCAGTTGTGTTTGCACTTTGGTGAATATGACAATTTCATGCAACTAAATTTGCATTCTCTTAATGAGTCATGTTTGACAGTCCAATAAGAACAACAATATTCCATTGTATCCCAAAGAAAGCATTACGCTAAGATACCATCCCACAAGACCTAATAAAATTTACTCAATTTCAAATACAATGCAAAGCTAAAGAGCTACATTACACTAAAAATAAGTCAAGAATAATTATAAAAGACCAAATTCATTTTAATTAAAGGATGATACACACCATTATACCAACTAACAAAACCAAATTCTAAGGTAATTTTATTAAGTCTTTCTTTACGTAGGTTATTCTAAACCAATATGTAGTAGCTATAACAACACAAAACACAAAACAATGAAAAAAGTGCAATATCCTTAGTCCTTCCTTTAGTCATGTTACTTCTTCAATTCTTCTCTCTTTCTATCATTTTTAAAATCTCTTCTTCCAGCTTCTTCAAGTCATATTTACACATTTATCATCTTCTTTGGATACTCTAGGCTTATCAACTTCTTTAGAAGTTTTCGTAATTAATTTTTCAACTTCATTGAATGATGTGGACTTGTTATATTGAGATGATTCCACTAAATTCTCAAGCTCACCTAATTATTTAATTAATTTAGGAATTACAAATTTGAATCTTGAATCTGTATTTTTTTGTCCCTCCAACACCAAAAATCGCAAGATCTTGGACTCTTTCATGATTAAAAAGGAAGAAATCAGAATTCAATTGAATCAGTTGGGATAATAAAATAAGAAAATGAGAGCAAAAATATGATCTTTATCCCTATAGTAATTACACACTCAATATCTTCTCTTGGGATTCGTCAAAGTCCAAGATGTCTTCAAAGGCACCATAAATTCATAATTGCATCGAACCTCTTAGTTCAAAGCAAAATTGTTCTCCTCCATACAAACTTACTCAAGTTTATTGATCTCATGATGTGCTACAAAAATTACATAAAATAGAAAAAATTTGATAAGAAATCATAATTTTTTTTAAAGAAGAGATGAATTATATCTTATAATGAAGTAAAGGTCTTGATTTTTTAAGCAATTTCAAATCTTGGCTTGATTGAAGATGAGGGAGATAAGAAAAAAAAATTAGGGTTCTTAAAGGATTTGGAGCAAATGTTACCGTTGCCTCTGTTTTTATTCCTTTTCCTTTCATTTTGTGTTAAATTTCAACTTCAACGCGCTTTGATTTGATGGGGCAACACGCGCCCCGGTTGGATGCACAAGGGGGTGAAGTACACTTTGAACTTGTTAAGGGGGTATATAGATGTCAGGTTGGTTTAAGTGCTAAAGTAAGTTGGCATGACAAGTTTAGGGGGATTTTGATGCATTTTCTCATAAAAAATTTGATATTCGGTAAATACCGAATACCAAATGGTATTCATATCTTGTAGCAAACCCAATTCCGAATATCAAAATGTTGAAATTTTACCCCCAAATGCTATACCAAATACCGAATTACCAAATACCAATTACAAAAATTTTCAATTCGATTCGGTAATTCGATTTACAATATTTTATGCCCAGCCTTACTAATAAATATTCTTAATACAACCATCCTTAATTATATACCATATTGTTCCTAATTTTTAAACAACCAAATATAAATATTGGAAGAAAAGAAACATAAACTTTTTTCAAATCGTCATACATAAACTTTTTTCAAATCGTCTTTGTAATATACGCATTATTTTATAATTTATTTCTACACTTCATTTTACTCTTCCTCGATTAAACTTTTTTCACTTTTAATTTGTTGAAAATGTTTTTAATGTAGACTCATATTACCTGAATATTTTTAATAAATAAGTATAAAGAAGAAAATCAAAAGAGCAAAACAAAGCACGCACATACCAAAATCAAGAGAAAGTATAAGCCAAAAAAATTGAATGTTTATAAAGTCCATTTTTGAGTTGGAACCGAAAGGAAATCAACAGTCTTTTTTCTTATGTGATCTATCGTCGCATAAAAATAAGGTTAAGGCATCTTTCCGAAGTAACAAACTCATTGTTTTAAATTCATTTCATACAAACAATTAAATTATAAAACAATACATATATTAATTGCTTAATTATAGCTTGAATCTTATCAAAAAAATGCCAACAAACTATACATTAGCAAAAGTAAAACACCGATAATTTTGGGCTGAAAAATTTTCTCCTAATTATTAAACTGGTGTTCCCTCCTCCTCCTATTAATTAATAATTTTTGTTCTTATGTACATGTTAAAAATCATAAATGCATGTTATGAAATTATAAATAATAAGGTAATTTTATCAACAAAAAAATCAAAAATATCCCTGAACTATTCGAAATGGATTAAAAATATCCTCCGTTTGTTTTTTGGCTTAAAAATACCACTCTGTTTGTTTTTTTGTCTCAAAAATATTTCTCCGTTAATTTTTGACTTAAAAATACCTTTCTCTCTAATGAAATGCCACCAGGCACGCCACGTGGACAAAAAAGGCCGCTTGTTCATTCCACGTCAATATACTACGTGAAAAATCACTCCATTTAATTCATTTAGCCATCAACCCATTTTATTCTATTTAAAAGTTCAAATCGACCCATATTCAAAAAATCCGACTCAAGAGGAAAATTTCAATTCTTCAATTTTTTTCCTCAAATCATCCCTTTCACCGCCTTCTAGTCCATTATTAACATTTTCAAAGTTATAAGTCTCACTCGAGCAATTCTTGACCTAATCGACTTGTGGTTGTCCTACATTGACACTGAACTTCATTTTTCAAATTCAAATTTCGTCTCTGAATTACCATTGTACAGGTTTCTCATTAGACTAATTCAGATAGGACATTCAATAGTAATCTGAGCTCTTGAAAATCGAATCGACTATTTGAGGAATCAATTATTTATGGTCGACCCGATTAAAACCCAATTCTTTCAGATCAACAATTTGAGGACCTGCTTGCTTCCTCATCTTTCGCCTTGACTGATCCGAAATATCTGAACCCAACACATAAAAAAATAAGCAATCAAATTCTTTA
The DNA here is from genome assembly GCF_002878395.1 of Capsicum annuum. NCBI lineage: Eukaryota > Viridiplantae > Streptophyta > Magnoliopsida > Solanales > Solanaceae > Capsicum > Capsicum annuum. The sequence goes on along the minus strand of NC_061122.1, from coordinate 134,900,556 downwards.
AAAAATAAATTCTCTTGGATCGAATTTAATTTTCTTAATATGGGTGGAGTTGGATCTTTTAAATAGACAAAAATGGGTTGATGGTTGTTAGATGGATTAAATGGAGTAATTTTCACGTGTATGCTGATGTGGACTGGCCAAGTGACCTTTTTTATTCATGTGGCGTGCTATGTGGCATTCCATTAGAGAGGAGAATATTTTTGCGTCAAAAAATTAACGAGGGGTATTTTTGAGTTAAAAAACTAAGAAAGGGGTATTTTTTAGCAAAAAAATAAATGAAGTATATTTTTTTATCCATTTCAAATAGTTCAAGGATATTTTTGATCCTTTTTCATTTTATCAATTCACCTCTTTAAAAACTTCCTAGTAACTTTACAAACAAGTGTGAACACTTCAAAAAGAATTAATTTTAAGGGAGATATGAAAAAAATTAATTAATGTTTTATTGCTCTTGTAAGGTGGAAAACTAATATGGGATAATTATTTTTAATAAAATAACCAACTAATATGAGATGCAGGGAGTTGTATATATTTATACGTATGTTAATAAGGGATAAAATTGCCTAAAATTTATAGGATAGCATTATTTGTCCAACTTGCGTATTATTCGCTAGTGTATAAACTCGTACGTACTGGGTACATTATTCATTATATAATATATTATTGGAATTCAGAAACCAAAATAAGTCAAGATATGAACAAAGTGATCAAAATAGGTCACCTCTTTAATAAGCTATCAAAATAGACTAAATATAATAAATTATTACGTTTTATCCCCCCTTTTAAGGCAAAATGACCTTCTGGACCCCTGTACTATGTCGGTTTTGTAAGTTGGACACTTATACTTAGATGTTTGTCATCTGGACCCTTGAACCCATTAAAAAGAAACATTTTAAACACTTTTTTGGTGAGTGTAAAATACACTCTAGCCACGTCAGCTGCCATATCAGCTTCCATGTCATTTTTATTTATAAATATAAAAAATATTAAATATTAAAATAAATAAATAAATAAATAAATAATTAAATAAATAAATAAATAAACCCCTCCCCCTCCCCCTTTCTCTCTCTTCCCCATTTTTATGATTTGCTTTTCTTTTTCTTTTTTTCCTTATGGTTTTCCCTCCCCTTCTCCTTCTTTTTTTCCTTCATCATTTTAATCCTCTTATTCTTCTCACTTTGAAAAAATTGAAAAGAAACACTCAAAGCACTAAGAGGTAAAAAAAACACTATTTTTTATGTTTTGTTGCACAATTTCTAGAGGTTCTTTAGGCTTTTCGTTCACCTGTTTGTTTGTGTTTGAGCTTTGGTTGTTGTTGAAGATGATGATGATCTCAGAATTACTCAATTTGTAGTAGCTGGTGATTAGATTTTTGTTGTTCTTTTGGAAAAATTGAGAAGTGAGAATAGAAGAAGAAAGATTCTTGTTATTTGATTCTTGTTGTTTGTTTGGAAAAATGAGGAGAATCAAAGAAGAAAGAAAACCACATCATTTGTTTGTTTGTTTCTTGTTGATTCTTTATCTTCATCTTCTGATTCTTGTTGGTTGTATTGATTTGTTTGGAATTTTTTTTTTCAAATTTCTATTCGATTGTATTGATTTGTTTTTTTTATGTTGTGTGAATTATTGTGCTTTAGGCTTGACAAGTTGCACTTTGCAATTGCAATTGTGATTTTACAATGACCATGATAGTCGGTGGGGGTGGGGACTGTTGGACAGTGGTGGGGTGGGGTGGGGGGTTAGACGGGGCCGAGTGGGGGGCTGGGGTGGGGTAGGATAGTGGCTGGACGGGGGAGGGGGTTTTGGCGGGGGCTTTTTGTTAAAAAAAATTATTATTTTTTAATTTTTAAAATATTTTTAAATTTAAAAACTGAAAAAAAGTTTTAATCCTTCTTTTTATTTTTTAAAATTATTTTAATATAAAATTGGTCAAAATTGAGCCCCACTCGCACTCCAGGCGAGTAACTACACTCTCTAAGTCCCAGTCAGCACTTTAATACCACATAAGCAAAGTCAACGGTCAAAGGGTTTTAAATATTACTTTTTAGGTGGTTCATGGGTCCAGATGACAAACATATAAGTAGAAGTGTCCAACTTATAAAACCGACATAGTACAGTGGTTCAAAAGATCATTTTGACTTTTTTTAACGGTGAAGTAATGGAGATGCACAATAAAATTTTTTTTTGTAAAATCTAATTAATTATTACCTTTTACAAAAAGTTTTATAAAACATAATAAGTAATTATCTTTTACAAAAAAAATTGTAAAACGTAATAATTTATTATGTTTTACATGAAAATTCAAGAAAAAAAATAGTGTATTGTTTCATCACCAGCTTTATTTCAAATTTAATTGAATCATGTAAAACGTAATAAATTACATGTTGCTACCATAAAATAATTTAATGGAATTTCTTTTATAAGGTACAGTAATGTAACTTATTATAATATTTCTTGCATCTGATCGTCAACCAGTGTATATTGATATGAAAGTTTACCTTTAATAAGGAGCAATTTGATTGTCCTGCAATACAAAAAAGATAGAAAATAAAAGGACATACTAGTTTGAATCATTGGTAAGTTTGCTAGTAGACATTAAATTTATATGAAAAGTGTGAACATCATTTAAGATAATGTCTGAGCGAAATGAAATTATGTCAGTAGAATGAATTGATACTTATTATCCATTTTTCTAATTAATAATAGGTATCGATAAAGATTTTATTTGAATGAATAATGTGGAATTGAAAGTAATGTGATCAGGAGCTCAACTATCCAATATCCATGGCCTAGTATATGCAGAATTAATGGAAATATTATGAAAAAGAGATGAACTTGTTGCATTTGCATAGGTCTCACCATTACCAGTAGAATTATTATTTTGAGTCGACAAGCTTTCTGCATAAGAAATTTGTTGAAGTTGTTTTGCTTGAAATCCATGTGAATCATTGTCATCTTGTGAGAGAATCTTATTCTTAGATTGAGAATATTTTGCTATATTCGCAAGAAGAGAAATATTATCCTGAGATTCATGTTGTTCTCAATTATTTTGGCTTCTTGAGTTATTGATAATCCAAGTGTTATATTTAAACTTGTATCTATCCTCGGTATGACCTATTCTATTATAATGGTTGCAATGATATTTCATATTGCAATAGTTTTTAATTGTGTGGCCTTCCTGATTTGAATTCTTATAGTGTTGCTTATCCTCAAGTTAGTTGAAAAAATTATTAGTACAACTTTGAAATGCAACTACAAAAGAGAATCTTTATGTTAATTCTAGAATCATTTGTCTTTTCTTTCCTCTTGAATAATAAGAGATACACTTGTACATTAGATAGGGGAGAGATCATCAGAATATTTGATCAAACAATATTATAGACATTATTTAGACCCATAAGAAATTGTATTAGATAGTCTTCTTCAGTTTGATCGTTGTGTGCTTTGATTTGGTTGGATGTGGGAAGTACTTGAAATGCAACTAACTCATCCCAAAGATCTTTGATTCTTGTAAAATAGGATAAAGCATTTATATTACCTTTTAAGAGTGAAGTCAATGTGAATTTAATATATTGCAAGGGCATTCTTTTGTGAGAATTAATTTTTAAGATCTTACCACACTTAATGAGCAGTCTTGGCATGACTCCTTTAGCCAAATCAGATTCCACTGAATGAGCAAGACATGATACAATCATGCTATTGCATCAATTTCATAGTGCATACTCTATTGGCTTATATGTTTTTGACAATGGTTCAATTGATCCGTTAATAATGGATAGTTTATTTTTAACTATGAGAGCATAAATCATTGATATGCTCTAGGATGGACAACTGATCCCTTTCAACTTGATTGGAACAAACATGTGGCTAGGTGGAGCCTAAACTCCCTCTATAATTTTGGTAATCTGCTGGTCCAAGCTATCAAATTGGGTCTGCATACCCACATATCTCTCCTTATCTTCTTTTTCACCTATGCTTGTACCTTTTTCTCAATATTAGTTACTTGGAGATCTATGATAATCTCTCCATAACACTGGTCAAGAACTCATAGGACAACAATACATAGCCATCTGTAAGTGGACAAGAAGTAGGCAGTCTCAAAGTCCGAGGAGGAGGCGGGGCCTGTGAGGACCCTACTGCATCTCTGGAGGTTTGAGGCTCAGATTGAGCAGTATCTGGGGGGCATCACCAAGACTGATAAATCTCAGAGTATCAATATCCATTTGTCCACTGGATTGAAAGGCTGCCAGAACAAGTGAATCACCAACCTTGGCCTTGGAAATCGAGTTGCAATGGACTGAATCAACCCTAAGTTTGTAGTCCTATGGACTATCAAAAACTGATCAACCTCTAGGATCATCAATGCCCCCTCATCTAAAAAATCTGTATTAATAAGAAAAATAAGTCTATCTTGGTGTCTTTACTCACATCTCGATCGCAAATGTCCCTCGCAAGGATCTTGGCTACATCAATCTTATAGCCATCCATAATACCAGTGACTAATGCAACTCTGTTCCTATTTAATATCAAATGTCTCTTTCATGACATTCCCTACGGTTACATCCACCTCGTATCTATTTGATATAATGCATAAAACTTTCAAACTAGTGTCAGATTATATCTAACAGAGGCTCTAGTCATCCACTCAAAGTGGTACTTTTTTAATCTAGACTTAAATTTTGTCATCTCAGACATGCCCACTGTGAAATAATTGGGCTCAAAGTATAACCCCCTATTCATCTTCTGTGTACTGGGGATGATGGCAATGTCCTTATTATATAATTGCTATATCTCAAGGTACCCTCATTGGTAAACGATGAGAACTGGGCAGGCTCAATTTATAAAGTATGTTGAACTGTCGTGGTGAATGGACCTCCACTAGGGTACTCTCACTAGACTCTCCCTTCTCTCTACGATATCTATTCTCTGAACCAAACTCTGAACCTCTATTGTTGGATTCACTACTAGATGCAACATCTTCTTCCCCTTCCTCACCCTCGGGGCCTGATTTATACTCTTCTCTCTCTTTGGGATGGGGAGGTGAGTATGATGGCCGCTTAATTAAGTTCTTCATTTGAGACCTAGCCTATTGAGAAGACTGGACCTGATGCATAGTCTTTTTGCCTATGGAAAACTGCTCCTTGGTTCCACTAATTTTGTAATGGGATATTCCTCTACAAAACTATTGGACTCGTCATCAGTAGGCTCATACCTAAGTTGATGAGCAGTGGGACGATTCTTCTTCCTAGGTGTCTACTTGATAGAGCCATTCTTCAGCTTCATTGTACCTGAGGAAATGCATAAATTAGTTGATACTAGACAAAGGAAAGAAAAACAAACAGAACTGATAGTATTAACAGTGGATGGGCAATCTATCAGTCAGGCTATGACTCATTGCCGATCGCTATGAGTAGTCCTGAAAATAGTAGGGTAGATTGGTATGTAATGGCTTGACACTATACACCCTACGAGTCCACCCAATGAGTCGTTGTGTCACCCAATGACTCATCAGGGGAATCATAATCTGCCCAAAGCATGATTGCTTATCAATTATCTACATCCAGTCACTATGAGTCTACACTATGAATTGTAAGGTAAGACAACGACTCAAAATGGGAGTTGTATTATTACCAAAGAACTCTCACCCTTACCCACTCATGTTATCAATTGCTACGAGTCATTTAACAACTCGTTAAGTTACCCTATGAGTCGTTACGAGGCTCATAGTGACTGGAACATATGTGGTTAAGGAAGGTTCTTGGTCAAGCCAATTTCTGAGAGTACTCAGACTTCCCTTCATGTTTTTCATGCATAATTAACTTCGTAGATCATTCTCCACATTAATTTCTACTTTATTTACAAAAATATTTCTCAAGAACCCTAGCATGTAGTTTGTCCTTAGGCACTTAGTAAACTTAGAATCCCAAGCAAATTGTAGTAATAAATACATGTGAATATTGAATGCTCAACAAGATTTAGTACACTTACTTTGAATTGAGAAAAAAATGCTTGGATTCATTAGTTTCTCTTAAGCTTGTTCTTAAGAGGAGAATTTTTCCCCTTTTAGAGTGAGTAGAACTTGAATACAGAGTTTCAAGATGATTAAGAGTATTTCTAGGGAAGGGGAACCAGTTAAACAATGTGGAGAGAGTTTTGGTATTTAAAAAAAGTGAGAACATGGGAAATTAATTTCCCTCTTTTATTTAATGTGACTGCAGTTGGGAAACTTGCTTGTTTTGTAACACTGGCTCTAACAAAGACTACTGGCAACGACTCATAATGTGTGGTAACAAGTCTTTAGCTCCCTTCTTTTAAATTTAATTCTTACTTGGGTCTCCAGTCATGCTGACTCAACGTGATGAGTCATCGTCACTTACAACAACTCATTTTAAGAGTCGTCAAGACTGTAGAGACTACTTACCTAGAAAATTTCACTGGAGTTCCTCCTGATGAGTTTGGTGACAAGTCGTAGGGAGAGTCTATAACTTATAAGGTCCCTTGTGGGGACCTAGGCACCAGAATTTTTTTTGGTCTTTTCTAATATCTTTTAGACCTTCACACTCAACACACCAATTACACTACAATGTAGTAAGTATAAAAACATGGGTTGCCTCCCACGCAGTACTTGATTTAACATAACAACATGACATGGTTATGGTAGATACTTAGACTTCACTAATAAACCTATAGGTTGACTCCCTTGTAGTGCCTGATTTAATAGCAGGACATGACCCAGTTTTCTTGGCTACTCAGACTTCGCCAAGGCTTACATCAACACAAACCTAAACTTCCTCAATATTTTCTATTTAGTGCTTAAGACGTTGCCCGTTCACCTTGAGTGGAGTTTCCCTGCCTCACTTCAACTCAATTGCACTATGTGGGAATACTCTAACCACTGTGAATGGTCCAAACCACCTAGACTTTAACTTGTTAGGAAACAAGCGAGGTCTCAAATTGTAAGATCCCGTGAAATCCTAAGCTTAACCCAGTTTTTTAAGATTGCTAAGGGGTCCCATACTTAGAAAATTCTAGTAGTATTCAGACTTAGTATTATTTTGGCCTTCTTAAGTTAACAACTCTATTTTACGACTCTTAGGACCTTAAAGTATCAATCCTTAGGTTGAATCATGATTAGAAATGTCAGTAGGTGTTCCAATATAAGTTTTTAATTTTTCAAACCTCATTTAGACCATGTTTGAATGAATAAAATAGTGAGTCGATACGATCTCAATGTGTCATGTCGTCCCTCGTATCGATAGATAATTTTTCCTCAGCTCGGTGCAAATTTTAGTGAACTAATATGGACTCGATGAGGGACTTTGGCCATCGCATCAATGCCAATGACGCGATGCATCAGTCTGTGCATCGACAGTTTGGTTTTTAGTCATTAAAAGTCGCATCCTCAGGGGTATTAAGGTCTTTTTTCCACCCCTATTCAGCCTTAAAATATGAGATTCAACCCTTATTAAGCAAAAGACATTCACTATTCTCAAACTTCTTAAGAATAGAAACCCTAGCTGATCTAAATTCAAAAGCCAAGGCTCAAGATTTTGCCATTGTTCTTCAAGAATTTAGCAACCAAGGTATGTGAAGTGTTCATCCAAGGGTTCCTTCCACCCTTGGAGTCCAAGAAACTCTTTTAAACTTCAAGTAGCTTGATTTCATGTTTTCCATGATTTGAAATTAAAGTATATTCACAATTATTGTTATAATTAGGTTTCTATTTCATGGTTTATTACAAGATTATTGTAGAATTATTTGATATATGTGATTTATCATGTGAATTCATGTTGAAACCCATGGAATTATGAATTTGGAAATTGAATCACGATGCTCTCATGTTGTTTAGTATTATGTTCATGTAATATGCCATCCAGGTGTTTGATGAATTGCTTATGTGAATGTAATAATAAGATTATACCCTGCTAGTATGTATACTATTTCATACGATGCAAGTGTTTGATAAAATGCTTCAATGGATGCATTATGAACAAGTATGTGTTTTTATGCTATGCAAGATTATGTGAAGCTTTAATTTTAATTCTATCGAGTCCTGGGGTATTTATACCGAATAATTTAGCTATTTACCTAGAGCTAGTGTAAGTTATGGAATAATCTCAGTCATGTCACGATCAGTAGTACTCTCAGTCAGTTACAGAGCACAGGAAAACTCAGTAGACTCAGTATTAGTCCCGTCTAGTTCAATATTCAGTTCAGAGCTCAGTAAACTTAATCAGCTAATAGAATCCAGTAGTATTCCGTCAGTTAATAGAACTCAGTAAAATCAGTAACAGTTCAGTCAAGCCTAGTATCAACTAGGAAATCAGTTCAGTGTCTATTCAGATAGAAGTAGGATTCAGCACTGAGCGAGCCCCGGGATGGGGGTATTCCTGCCATCAGAGGGATTGGCTCTTAGCAGCTCTCTGCATTATAAAACTACGTAGCCAGCGTAGGTTGAGATATTTTCCCGCTAGATTAGGGTTGATACATCTCACATAAGTTTTTCTGCCAATGAGGGTTGATGAAAGAGCTTCCTATCAGAGAAAGTTCTCTTAGCTTGTCTTTTCCAGTGGCATGGTACAGATACTCTTAGAATTAGGGTTGTAGGTTAGACCCTAATCTATTTAGAAAGGGGCATGTAGATTAGATGATTACCTCTTACAGTTTCTATTTCATCCTCAGTCTCAGTATAGAACTAGTTCAGTTTTGCAGATTTAGTACTGTTAGATATTGTCACTCAGTTCAGTATGGGACTCAGTATAGTTCCACAGAATTAAGAATGTTAGATATAGTCACTCAGTTATTAACTACACAGTATTAGTAAACTCGGATATCAGTAAATTAGTAATTTAGAACTCAGTATCCAGTATTACCATAATCTAAGTTACAATATACGAATTTATGCATGTACTCTCATTCAGTTATATTCATGTCATTAAGTTAGTATTGTTCATGCATATTAACCCATGCATTTCAGCCTACCTCACTTAGCATACCAGTACATTCAAACTACTAATGTATACCTTTCTCTTGTGCTATGATGTCTTATGTCATAGGTTTAGATGCACGGGCTCCCGAGCACCCTTAGATGATCAAATATCCAGCAGTCAGAGTTAGTGGTGAGTCCTCATAGTTTGAGGACATGATTATTTTCTTTAGTATTTTGATTATCAGTACAGTTTTTAAAAGGTGGAGTTAGTTGGGGGCTTGTCCCATCAACTCATGATTCAGACAATAGAGGCTTTTCAGACTAGAGTATTTTTAGACAGATATTTTAGTTTTGTATTGTTATACTATATTCTATTTTATTTCAGTATTGAACCTTATGGCAAGTTTCTGCCTAATTTCCACATATTTGTAGTATTACTATTCAGATATTATAGTAGGTACCAGTCATGGGTTAGCTTGTGGTCCTTTAGGATTATGAGCACCGTGTAGCATCTGGGGTATAGAATCGGTGCACTACAAACTTAGTATCAGAGCCTAAGGTTTAACAGAGTCCTTGGAAGTATGAAAGCTGCATCTCATAGAGTCTTTAGGAAAATTTTCCCTTCTTTCAGAACTCATATCATGTAAGTGAACATGAGCTCCAGTTAAACTCTCTGTCTAATCTAAGTTTCTCTTCTGTTTACAAAATATGCCTCTAAAGAGGACTATAGTAAGAGAAACGGGAGACTATCCAGAACCCCTGCCCGTCTAGCCAGATCCTCTGGACGAACATGTCTCCCACGCTGGGTGTAGAGCAGCTTTCACAACCCTAGCTCATTCTATGGTAGCCTAGAATGAATGTCCAGCTGCAATTCCAGCCAACCCAGTGGCCAATACTTCTGCTACCAGGATTTAGGATTTCACCTAAATGAACCCTTAATCTCTTACTAGGTCTAAGTCAGATAAGGACCCTCAGGAATTTCTTGATCAGGTGCATAAAGTTATAGATATTATGGGAGTGACTACTATTGAGAGCGCTGATTTGAATACATATAGTTATAGGATGTGGCACATTTATGGTTTAAGCAGTGAAAAGCACAAAGGGTCGCAGATGCAAGGCCCATAGAATGGGAGGAGTTTGTTGTTGCTTTTTTGTATAGGTTCTTCCCACTAGAGTCAAAGGAAGCAAACGTTTTGGAGTTTATAAATCTCAAGCAGGGAAACCTGATAGTACAAGATATTTTCTCAAGTTTACTCAGTTAGCCATATATGCCCCACATGTAGTAGCAGATAGCAGATCTAAAATGAGTAAGTTTGTATCTGGGGTATCTAGGAGTATGGTCAATGAGTTTAGGAACACAGTGTTGATTAAGGAGATAGATATATCCAGGCTCATGGTCTATGCTTAGCAGATAGAGAAGGACAAGAATAGAAAAAGAGGGAAAATAAAAAAGTAAGAACAGGTAGTTTCAAATTTTCTTTGCCTATGTCAGAGGGTGGGAATCATTTTCAGTTCTACCCAAAATCCTCAGTTCCAGCTTCGTCCTCCGCTAGCGCTCCTGTGTTGAAATTCAAAAATAGCAACAGAGATAGGGCGTCAGGCCCTAAATCCCAGGGTAGTGTTAGCAATGCCCGAACCAATCCCCTTTGTAAAAATTATGGCAAAAACCACAAGGGTATCTATAGAGCTGGCAGTGATGTGTTTTTTTAGATGTGGCAATCAAGGCCACAGGGTCAGACAGTGTTTTGAGATGGGTTCGAAGAGTCAGCATAACCGTCCTCCAGCTCAGTTTAGTCGCCCGAATCAGCAGGGTGTTGTATCTTGTGCCACCAGTGGGCAATGCCTAAACAGACTCTACGCACTTCAGTCTAAAAAATATCATGAAATTTCTCCTGATGTAGTCACTAGTATGTTACAAGTTTATCATTTACATGTTTATGCTTTGCTACATTTAGGAGCTTTCTTTTCCTTTGTTACTCCTTAAATAGCTGTTGACTTCGAAGTCAGTCCTGAAATCCTAGCAGAGCCTTTCTCAGTCTCTACCCCAGTGGGTAAATCTATCATATCCCGGTGGGTATACAAGAATTGGACGGTTTGGGTATCCTAGAAAGTCACTTTAGTAGACTTAGTCGAATTAGAGATGATCGATTTTAATGTCATTATCAGCATAGATTGGCTTTATTCTTGCTATACCTCTGTCGACCGCATAAATAGAATTGTCCAATTTCAATTTTTGAATGAACCTATCCTAGAGTGGAGGGGTAGTACTTCAATACATAGGGGTCAACTTATTTCTTACCGAAGGGAAAGACAAATGATATCTAAGGGATGTGTCGACTATCTTATTTAAGTCCAAGAATCTAGTTCAGAAACCTCTAATCTTGAATTAGTATCAGTAGCATGTGAATTCCCTGATGTATTTCCTGAAGATCTCCCCAAAGTTTCTCCCAAAAGGGAAATTGATTTTAGAATCAATTTTCTACCAGATGCTCAGCCTATATCTATTCGCCCATGCAGAATGACACCTGCAGAACTCAGAGAAATAAAAGAACATTTGAAGGATCTCCTATATAAGGGATTCATCATACCCTATGTGTCCCCGTGGGGCACACCATTTTTATTTATGCATAAGAAAGATGGTTCTCTCAGAATGTGTATTGACTACCGTCAACTAAATAAAGTTATGGTCAACAACAAGTATCCACTACCCAAAATCAATGACTTGCATCTTGAAAACAACCTTCAGAACTCGGTATGGTCACTTTAAATTCTTAGTCATGTCCTTTGGTCTTACCAATGCCCCTACGACATTCATGGACTTGATGAACCGTGTGTTCAAGTAGTACCTGGACATATTCGTCATAGTCTTCATAGATGACATTCTTATCTACTCCTGCAGTAAGCATGATTATGTAGACCATCTCAGAATAGTACTACAAACTCTAAGATATCATGAGCTATTCGCCAAATTTAGTAATTGCAAATTTTGGCTAAGGTTGTAGCTTCTCTTGGCCATATCATTTTCGGTGATAGCATTAGAGTTGATCCCCAAAAGATCAAAGCAGTAAGAAATTGGCCTTAACCAATCTGTCCATCAGATACTAGGAGGTTCTTGGGCTTGGCTGGCTATTACCGATGGTTTGTTGAGGGATTTTCATCTATTGCATCCCCTATGTACATATTGACTTAGAATAAAGTCAAATTGTAGTGGTCATATTCTTGTGAAAAGAGTTTTCAGGAGTTGAAGAATTGACTCACTATAACTCCAGTTTTGACCCTACCAGATGGTTCAGATGGGTTTGTGGTATATTATGATGCCTCGAGAGTTGGTCTGGGGTGTGTTTTGATGCAGATAGGTGAGGTCATAGCCTACGCCTCTAGACAACTTAAGCCTCATAAAATGAACTATCCTACTCATGATCTTGAGTTAGAACCAGTAGTTTTTGCCTTAAATATTTGTAGGCACTATTTATATGGGGTGCATGTTGATGTCTTCATTGACCATTAGAGCCTACAGTGTATGTTCTCTCAAAAAGATCTAAACCTCCATCAGAGAAGGTGGTTGGAGTTGTTGAAAGACTATGACATGAGCGTCCTGTATTATCTGGGTAGAGCCAATATAGTGGTTGATGCTATCCGTAGGATGTCTATAGGTAGTGTCTCATCTGGAGGATGGTACGAAGATGCTAGTTTAGGAATTTTATCAGCTTGCCCGACTAGGTGTTCGCTTAGTCGATTCAGCAGAAGGTAGTGTATGGGTGCAGAGTAGTTCAGAATCATCCCTGGTTTTTGAGGTAAAGTAAAAGTAGGATAGGGATCCCAGTCTAGTCAAGTTGAAGGAATCAGTTAGATATTAGAAAGAAGAGGTCTTCTCCCAAGGGGGAGATGATGTTTTGCATTGTTAGGGTCGGTTATGTGTGCCAGGGGTAGACAACTTAAGACAACAAATTCTAGCAGAAGCGTATGGTGTGCGCTACTATATTTATTCAGGGGTTACTAAGATGTACCATGATTTGTGGGAGATTGATTGGTGGAGTGGGATGAAGAGAGACATTACAGAGATTACGGCTAAGTGCTCAATATGTTAGCAGGTTAAGATCGAGCATCAGAAGCCAAATGGGTCTATCCAGGAGTTTAGTATTCCCATCTGGAAATGGGAATAAGTGAACATAGACTTTGTGATGGGTTTGCCTCATACTCATCGCCAACATGATTCAATTTGGGTCATTTTTTAAAGAATAACCAAATTAGCTCATCTCCTACCATTCCATACCTCTTATTCAGCTAAGGATTATGCCAAACTCTATATCAGAGAGTTGATTAGATTGCACTGTGTTCCATTGTCCATTACCTCAGATAGAGGTTCCAGTTCACCTCTTATTTTTGGAAGGCATTCCAAAAGGGTCTTGGTACCCGAGTTCACCTCAGTACATCCTTTCATCCTCTGACATATGGTCAAGCAGAAAGGACCATTCAAACTTTAGAAGATATGCTGCAAGCGTGTGCGATGGACTTTAAAGGTAGTTGGGATGACCATTTGCCTTTGGTTGAATTTGTATATAACAACAACTATCAGTCCAGTATTCAGATGGCTCCATTTGAGGCGCTTTATGGGAGAAGGTGTAGATCTCTCATTGGTTGGTTTGAAGTGGGTAAGGCCATAGTGGTAGGGCCTGAATTGGTATTTGATACCTTAGATAAACTTCAGTTGATCAGGGAAAGGCTTAAAATAGCTCAGAGCTGACAAAAATCACCAGGTTTAATGTAACTCTATTTCACAAATCTTATGACCTTAAAGTATCAATATTTACGTTTAATCATGATCAAAAATATTAGTAGGTGTTCTCGGATAAGTTTTAGATTTTTCAAACCTCATTTAAACCATGTTTAAATGACCAAAATAGTGAGTCAACGCGATCTTGATGCATTGCGTCGTCCCTCACATCGACAAATAATTTTCCCTCAGCTCAGTGCAAATTCTAGTGAATCGAGGTGGACTTGATGCGGCGCATTGGCCATCGCATCAATGCCTATGATGTGGCGCATCGACAGCTCAATTTTTAGTTATTAAAAATCGCATCCTCAGGGGTATTAAGGTCTTTTTCTCACCCTTATTAAGCCCTAAAATACGAGAGTCAGCCCTTATTAAGCAAAATCCAATCACTATTCTCAAACTTCTCAAGAACAGAAACCCTAGGTAATCTAAATTCAAAATCCAAGGCTCAAGATTTCACCATTGTTCTTCAAGAATTTAGCAACCAAGGTATGTGAAGTGTTCATCCAAGGGTTCCTTCCACCCTTGGAGTCCAAGAAACTCTTTTAAACTTCAAGTAGCTTGATTTCATGTTTTCCATTATTTGAAATTAAAGTATATTCATGATTATTGTTATAATTGGGTTTCTATTTCATGATTTATTATAAGATTGTTGTAGAATTATTTGATATATGTGATTTATCATGTGAATTCATGTTGAAACCCATGGAATTATGAATTTGGAAATTGAATCACGATGCTCTCATGTTGTTTAGTATTATGTTCATGTACTATGCCATCCAGGTGTTTGACGAATTGCTCATGTGAATGTAATAATAAGATTATACCCTGCTAGTATGTATACTATTTCATGCGATGCAAGTGTTTGATAAAATGCCTCTATGGATGCATTATGAACACGTGTGTATTTTTATGCTATGAAAGATTCTGTGAAACTTTAATTTTCATGCTATCGAGTCCTGGGGTATTTATACCGAATAATTTAGCTATTTACCTAGAGCTAATGTAAGTTATAGAATAATCTCAGTCATGTCACGATCAGTAGTACTCTCAGTCAGTTACAGGGCTCAGGAAAACTCAGTAGACTCAGTATTAGTCCCGTCTAGTTCAGTATTCAGTTCAGACCTCAGTAAACTTAGTCAGCTAATAGAATTCAGTAGTATTCCGTTAGTCAACAAAACTCAGTAAAATTAATAACAGTTCAGTCAAGCCTAGTGTGGACTAAGAAATTAGTTTAGTGTCTATTCAATTGGGAGTAGGATTCAGCACCAATCGAACCCAGGGATGGAAGGATTCCTGCCAGCAGAGAGTTTGACCTTTAGTAGCAATCCCTGCATTACAGAACTACGTAGCCAGCGAAGGTTGAGATATCTTCTTGCTAGATTTGGGTTGATATAGCTAACATAAATTTTCCTGCCAGTGAGGGTTGATGAATGAGCTTCCTATCAGAGAGGATTAACTCACAACTTATCTTTACCCATGGAACGGTACTGGCACTCTTCCAACTGGGGTTATGGGTTAGACCCCAATCTATTCAGAAAGGGGCATGTCAGTTAGATGATTACCTCCCACAGTTTTAATTTCATCCTCAGTCTAAGTATAGAACTCAGTTCAGTTCTACAGATTCAATACTGCCAGACACAATCCCGCAGTTTAGTACAAGACTTAGTATAGTTCCATAAAATAAAGACTATCAGATACAGATACTCATTTATTAGCTACACAATAATAGTAAACTCAGATATCAGTAAATTAGTAATTCAAAACTCAGTATCTAGTTTTACCAAGATCTCAGTTATAGTATATGTATCTATGCATGAACTCTCATTCAGGTATATTCATGTCATTCAGTCAGTATTGTTCATGCATATTAACCCATGCATTTCAGCCTACCTTACTTAGCATACCAGTACATTCAAAGTACTGACGCATACCTTTCTCTTGTGCTATGATATCTTATATCATAGGTTCAAATGCTTGGGCTCTCGAGCACCCTTAGCAGATCAGATCTTCAGTAGTCAAATTTAGTGGTGAGTCCTCATAGTTTGAGGACATGATTATTTTCTTCAGTATTTTGATTATCAGTACAGTTTTTAGAAGTTGGAATTAGTTGGAGGCTTGTCCCATCAACTTCATGATTCAGACAGTAGAGGCTTTTCAGACTAGAGTATTTTTTGACAGATGTTTCAGTTTTGGTATTGTTATATCATATTTAGTTTTATTTCAGTATTGAACCTTATGGCAAGTTTCTGCCTAATTTCCATATATTTGTAGTATTACTATTCAGATATTGCAGCAGGTACCAGTCATGGGTTAGGTTGTGGTCCTTTAGTATTATGAGCACCATGTAGAGTCCGAGGTACAGACTAGGGGCATTACATGAATTATACAACAAGACCATATCACTAGGTCAGAATACACTTTTTCAATATTTTTGTCATGATATAGCTTCATCTTCTCCTTGTACAAAAATGAACTCTCATAAGCTCGAATCTAGACTTCATCCAATTCATTGACCTTACTCATTCTCAGATTTGCAGCATTTGTCCACTCAAAATTTAGCCTTTTCAACGTCCATAGTTCCTTGTTATCAAGTACAATCTATAAGTGACATGCCTTACCATACACACACTGATATGGAGAGGCATCTATGGGAGTTTTAAAAGTTGTATGGTAGGTTCAAAGTGAATCTTTTAGCTTTCTTGACCAATTAGTCCAGTTGGAATTCATAGTCTTTGCTGATATGGACTTGATCTCATGGTTGGAGACCTCAGCCTTTTCACCTATTTATAGATTGTAAGGTATTGCCATCTTATATTTCACACCATATTTTTCAAGTAGGCTCTTAAACAAATGATTACAAAAATAGGACCCACTATAGATAGCATGTAGAGTACCAAACCTCGAGCATATATTTTTCTTTTAAAATGTCAAGACACTGAGACCCTCATTATTGGGAAGAAAAACTGCATCCACCCATTAAGAAACATAGTCAACTGCCACCAATATATACTTCATACCATACAAACTCACAAACGGACCCATGAAATCAATTCCCCCCACATCAAACAACTCTAAATAAAGAACGGGTTTTATGGGGAGCTCATGCTTCTGTGAGATATTTCCTTGATCCTAGCATTGGTCACAGGCATGAGCATAGTCATATGAATCTTTGTAAATAGTCGGCCAGTAGTAACCACACTTAAAGATCTTATAGGTCATGCGAGTGCCACCATGGTGACCCCTAACTAGAGACGAGTGACATGCCTCAAGAATATGCATCATCTCAACTTTGGGAATACAGCTCTAAATCATTCCATTCGCACACACCCCAAATAAGAATAGCTCATTCTAGAAACTTACATACCTCATGCATAAATCATTTTCTCTGCTTAAATGATAAGTCTTCCTAGATGAGGTCACTTGCCAAATAATTGGCAAATATAGCAAACCAGGAATTTAAGTCTTATGATGCTGCCAAGACCTACTCATCGGGAAAAGTTTTATAAATTCCAAGATCATCCCAAAATTTGAGCTTTACCTTCACTTCTAGGCATGATAGATGGTCTACAACTTTGTTTTCAGTGCCCTTTTGGTCTCTCACCTCAAAGTCAAATTCTTGCAACAACATTACCCAATGAATCAACCTTGACTTAGCATCTTTATTTGACATAAGATACCCCAAAGCTGCATGATTTATATGCACAATGGCTTTGGTCCTTATCAAATAGGATCAAAATTTCTCAATAGCAAACACCACCATAAATAACTCCTACTCAGAAACTATATAATTTTTCTGTGCTAGATTGAGTATTTTGTTGGCATAATAGATTGGGTAAAGAATTTTCTCATGTCTTTGGCCTAGGAAAGCTCTTAAGGCCACACCACTAGTGTCACACATCACCTAAAATTGAAGAGACCAATCTGGAGACACAATGATGAAGCAAAAATCAACTTCTCTTTTAGGTATTCAAAGTCCTTGAGACAAGAATCACCTACAAACTTCATCTCTTTCTCCAATAACTTGCACAATGGGTTATTAATTTTGAAGAAGTCCTTGATGAACCGCTTATAAAACATTGTATGACCCAAGAAGCTTTGAATACTTTTGATCAAAATAGGTGGGGGAAATTTTTCAATCACCTCAATTTTAGATCTTTCAACCTCTATTCCCTTCTTTGAAATTTTTTGTCCCAAGACTATGCCCTCTTTCACCATAAAGTCACACTTCTCTTAATTTAAAACTAGGTTTCACTCCTCACACTTTAAAGTGCATAGCTAAGTGGGACAGACAATCACCAAAAGAATCTCCCACAATAAAAAAATTATCCATGAATACCTCTATAGTGTCCTTCACTATATTATAAAAGATCAATATTATACCATGATGAAAGGCGGTGTGAGCACTACAAAGTCTGAAAAGCATCCTCTTAAACACGAATATTCCATATGACCATGTAAAAGTGGAATTTTCTTGGTCTTTGGAGGCATAGAAATCTTATTATACCCCAAATAACCATCAAGAAAATCGTACCAAACTCTGCTTACAAGGTGGTCTAACATCTAGTCCATAAATGGCATAGTAAAGTGACCCTTTTGCATCCAAGCATTCAACTTTCAATAATCTATGCACACTCTCCATCTTGTAACTGGTCTCACGAGAACTAAATTATTCTTCTCATTAGGGACAATTGTGATCCCAACCTTCTTAGGTACGCATTGAACTGGGTTCACCCACTTGCTATCAGCAATAGGATAAACCTCACCTGTATCAAACAACTTTATGATCTCCTTCTTCACCACCTCTTGCATAGATATATTAAGATGACATTGATTCTTAATGCTATGTATACACTCCAATTCAAGCTAATCTTATGAGTAAGAATTTTGGGTGGAATCCCAACGATGTCTATAATAGTCCATCCTATGACCCACTTAAATCTCTGCAATATTAATATCTTCAAACCTTGTCTCCAATAATTCTACAACAATGATGAATTACAAAGTATTGTTGGCCCACAAATTACATAATGCAAGTGAAAAGGGAGGGCCTTCTCTTTTAAGACCGATTTCTCCTCAATAGAAGGTCGAGCTGGTGGAGTCGCTCTATTCTTCAAGTCCAAATCCAACTTCTTTGGTGCATAAGCGTAATATCCTCTACTAGTAAGCGTGCCCACCATCTTATCATATTCATCAATGCCATCACTGTCAAAGTTCATGATTACTGCTGCAAGTGCCTCAGCACCAAGTCTCTCCTCAATAGGCACACTCACTACATCATCCTTAATAATGTCATTCATAAAAACCACTCTCATATCTTTTGGCTTTCATATTGATTGATCCACAATAAAAGTAACCCATTTATCATTGAGCTTGATTTTATATGTACCTTCTCCATGTCAACCAATGCCCTGCCTGTTATAGAAAAGGCCTTCCTAAAGTAATTCAAACATCGAAATCCATCTCAAAGTCAAAAATCACAAAATCAATTGAGAATATAAAGGAAATTGCCTTCACTAAGACATCACACAAAATACCAACTGGTTTCTTTACATCTCGATAACCATCAATAATCTCATCGACATCAGCTTAGGTGACCCTAACTCCAACTAATTTTACACACCCAGTGACATCGGATTTATACTAGCCCCCAAGTCATAAAATATTTGTGAGAAATTCAGGGACCTAATAGTGCAAGGAATAGTGAAAGATCTGAGATCCTCTTTTTTCTCAACCAAAGATCGAGAAGCAATATCACTGTAATGGTGCATATTATTGATAGGCTAAAAAATCTCAGCTTCTTCATCATTAAGTATTTCATGAACTTTGCATAAACGCACATCTATTTAAATGGTTCCATAAGAGGGATATTCACAAACAACTCCTTCAACATAGACATAAATTTCTGATATTTCCTTTCTTCTTAATTTTTCTTTAATATTTGAAGAAAATGAGGGGGAGGTAATGGAATGGTCTTCAAAACTGGTTCGACCTCCCTACCCTTCCCTTTATTAATTTCAATATTTTTCTCATCACCCTTCAATTTTTGTGATGTTTTAGTACTAGTCACCAATATCTCAGTTTCATCTTTGGGTGCATCATCAAGACAAATAGTATCATTCCTTACTTTATCAACAACCAGCATAGGAGGATTAATAATAGACTTACCACTCTAAACGGTGATAGATAAAAAGAGATTGCCATTCTTTGGATTCTGAATGGTATTTCTTAGAAGAGTTCCTGATTGTCAATGATTCAAAGTTATCGGCATCTGACCAAACTGTTGCTTTAGTTGCTTAATCATAGAAGCAGATGATTCTTCCTTCTGGTTTAGTCCTAAAATAACTTCCTTAATTTGCTTAAGTCAACTCTCTTGATATTGTAAACCCTTAACTAACTTCACAAGCAATGCTTCCATCCTTGAGTTAGAATCATGGTACTATGGTAGAGCATACACACTATTATTCTCTTTATAATCATCCTTCTGCCTTTAGTCACCATCTTTCTCTGCTCTAATCCGTATACCTGTCCTTATAATAGTTTCAACCTGAATTTCCCCACATAGAGTTCCAATAGTCCTGATTGGACCCTTGGCCCTTGGCTCGAAAACCTACCATATCTCAATCTAGGTACTTAGCCTCTTCATTAGTGTCAGACTCATACTGCCTAGAAGATTTACTTTGCACGCCCACAACATTCACTTTTTCCACTCTAAATGTTACAAACTACTCAGTACCCCAATCACAGTCTTCAGTTGTGCTACCTTTTAAGCTACTGTCTCATCTAGGTCACTATATTCATAGGAAGCATGAATAAAATAAGTACCCACTCCTCTTTCCTCATTTTGAATATGCCATCCACAGTTGGTATTAGAGATCCAGTCTAAGATTTCCTCATCAAACTCCCAATGAAGGCCCATGAAAGACCCACCAGTAATAGTATCTACAATAACTTTGGTATTTTTATTCAGGGCTCTATAAAATATCTCCTACAAATTTATCCCTCAGATTCTGTGATTGGATAATGTAATCAACTTCTTATTGAACCTCAACCATGTCACATACAACAGTTCTGAATGTAATTGCCTAAAATTATAAATTTAATCCTTCAAATACAGCATTATAGATTACGAGAATAATTGGTCCAAGAACTATTTTTTCAACTCATTCCAATTAGTGATGGACCAACGAGGTAGTTTACTTATCCATAACGTAACTTTACCATTAAGAGAGAATAGGAACAACCTGAGTCTTGAAGCTTCTGACTCACCCAAGGTAAGTTATATGAAGCGCAAATCCCAAAAAAACTCATGATGTGTATGTTTGCAGCATCAACCGACAAACCAGCAAACACACCCTTCAGATTGAGTAGCTGAATCATATCACTTGTAATATCAAAACTTACCCCTTGGGGAAATTCAGGAGGAATTATAGTTGTTGTATCGATAGACTTAACATATGGTAAAGTCTTTCTTTGGATCATCATACACTAGCAAATACTGAAATGTTTGGGGTGCTTAAGCTCTATCTATTATAGATTTGTCGATTAGTGCTCGATGCTCTTCTTTTTATCTCACTCTTTGCTCTTAAGCTACATGACTAAAAGAAACTTCCTTCCTTGCATTCTCTTTATCTAGGAACTATAGAGTGGTTTACACGGCTATCTATTGAACACCTTATGGAGATGGAGGAATCCAATTAGGGTCATCATGAACCCCAGCTCCTATTCTTCCATCATAAGATTTTGTCATAAAGTATTCTCCATCTCAATATCAAGTGGGATCAATGAATTGACTTGACTCCAAGTACTGGGCATACACCAATGTACACCCTAAGAACAACAGAAAAATAAAAATCAACAACCTCAATTAAAGAATCCATAACTGTACTTCCGATAATGGTGCCAAAATTTGATGTGCCTAAGATTACACCTCCAAGAAAGTATAATGCAATCACTGTTAGATATATAACCCAACAAAGTTTGAGGTCAAACCCACAAGGAATAGGCCAAATCTTTATCAAGAACTTGCTGAAGTAGAAAGAAAAGTGTAGAAAAGTAAATGAGGCGATTTTGTAAGAACAGTAACAGTAGTAATAGATCTTGATCATTTTAGGTTGAAATCAATATGATATGAATACTAGGACTGTGTCTCCACTGACTTTCTAAATCTATAGGCTTATCATGCTCCTTCAAACTATCTTAATGTTTTGCACGTAGAATCTGACAATATATATACCACCAACTATTTTTTGAATGTCTTTGGTAAATTTGAATCATCACCTTTTGAGTCTCAGAGTGTCACCTTAGTTATACTTGTCATGGATCCCAAATTAACTATTACCTTTTGAGTCTCAAGTTAATTAGATGAAGGTTGGTAGCTTTAAATTACTATTGTAATCTTTTTTTCCTAATCTCTACCTTTATTTTGGAGTAAGTATCAAATATAGATAGGTTCTTAACATCTGCAGTCATTAAGAAAGTAATCAAATTGAAGAAAACCATAATACAGGCAAGAACATCAATCAAGAACAACTTTACACCTGAACAACTTTACACCTCCTCTACTTGTTATTCCTTCGGGGTTCCCACAATCTTAGTTAGGTGGTTTAGCTAATTGAAGAATAAAAATTAGAATCTTAAATTAATATCTAACCACAAAAACCAAGAGCAATTTTGTGTAAAACAAACACAAACCATATCACATCTAAAAAAGGGCCTAAGTACTTGCATAATTTCATTATGCCATGAAACCATGGAACATCAACACCCTCAACTTAGAATATTTGCAAGTACTCGGGTAGCAAAACATAATGCATAAACGCGATTCTTAAATAAAAGAAACATAAGGTACCTATGGCTGTTAACTCACTTCAGCTCAAACATCTTTTACCCCCTCTTATGTATAATATTTGAAAACCAATATATGGATCAGAGTAGCATAATATTATGACATAATAGAATCATGTGATGGCATTACATTCGTAATTAACAACCCAACGTACAAGCAATCTACACTACTTGAATAGGTAAGTAGTCAGCAAGATAGCCCATGTACCCTTACAAAAAGAAATTACCATTTCTCTCAGTATCATGTAACTATAAGGGATCATATCAAAATACTCACGCTCATAAAAAAAGTTCCAATCACTATGCAAAGAATATCATAATATTTCTCTTATTTTTTATGCCTTCGTTTTTTGGACAGTGGACTTGGATCACTATAGGACTTTATTCGATTTGTAATGTAGGCTTGAAGGCTGGTAGTATAAAACATCCTGGGTTTTAACCCTTAGAAAATTTCCTAGAATTTCATTCTCTGGACCTAATACGACTCATGGGTACGAGTTGTATGTTGGAGTACAAGTGGTATAGTCTTGTCGTATGTTGACCAGTGTTAGTGGGTGAGATAGTTTTGGTCACTGGAATGAGTATGACTTAGGGGTATGAGTTGTATGGATTGGTATGAGTCATATCAAAGACTCATATAGTGGGTAATGTTTGATTTTGTTGGTATTTCATTTGGCTAGGGATACAGGTTATGGGTAGGGATCATATAATGTGGTTATAACTTGGTTGGATAAGTTGTATATTGGATAGTATTTGATCCAAGGGTTGAGGTTTGGATACGAGTGGTGGATACCGATCGTATAGAAAGGTACGACTCATATGGGTCAGTTGTATCCCTATAAGGGGTTTTTAAAGGGATTTAAGTGGGGGTATTTTGGATATTTCCCTACTTATCCTAAATAGGACCCGCGACTTCTAATACACTTAGAAGATTATTTACCCTATTATTATATTCATTAATACTTAGAAACTATTTCAAAACATCTCATAATTCTCTTAAGTGCTTTTGGGGCAAGAAGTCTAGGGTTTCATCTTAGGGATTGCTTTGGGGCTTGTCTTGGTGATTTTCTTCCATTAATTCTTTGGTATAAGGCATAATTCTCTTTCCTCATTTTAATTTCAACTAAAGGCATAGTTTATATGATGGATTTCTTAGTTTTACTATTTCATAATTATAGTTTCCAACTATTATTTAGGGTTTTGATATTGAATGCTTAGTTATGGGTTCCAATGGTTTTACTTATAATTTTATATGCATCAATGATGGATTTGGACAACTGGATTACATGGAAATGGTTTAATGGTATTTGGAATTGATTTTGGTTATACTATGCCCCCAAGGTGTTTGATAAAATGCTTATAAAGATATGTTCATTGCATTGACTTCTTTTAATGGAACTCTTGTATGCTTTAAATTGGATAAAATATTTATGCATGGTTTAAATAGTTTGAAAAGGATAAAGTGTAAATGGTTATTCTTATGGAGAACATGAAAGTCTCCCAAGTAGATTTAATATGGTAATTAGAAGGGAACATAAGGTCCCCTTAACCTAAATAGTTTGGCTATGGATATTACTTGCAAGTAAGGGGTGGTATGTTGATACCACTAATATTGACCTTGGTAAATAAATGGATAATGGTTTGGTTATTTGGAAACTAGTTGTAATTGGGCTAATCTATCGATGGTGGTAGTCCCGAGGGGACTAAAATCGAAAACTTATAGTTTTCGACATGAGGGGTCTTGATGACTATGTGCATGTCTCACAGTTTATATTAGGGGATGTACTAGTCATTCCATGGGATATTTTTTGTTCGTGCGGATACACGCACTAGGGCCTTTTCAGCAGGGGGAGATGAGCCCATATGGCCCGTGGATGGTTAGGACGACAAAGCTACACAGCCCAGGTATAAAGGTTTTAAATACATATTAAACCCAGTTTCCTTTCATGGAAATTATATATGTATGATTGCTTGCATTATGGATGGTTTTACTTGGCTTTATAACTGGCATTATTTTATCCTTATCTTGAGATTTATACTAGCGATCATTCGCTAACCCCATCTACTGGCAGCTGTATACCCACACTATGCAGAAACCTGCCAGTCTACTCTTCCAGTTTAGCTCATGGATTTGGTATCAGCAATTGCACTAAAGTGGTGAGCTTCCATCCTTTTGAAAGGAATTATCTTATGTTATGGATTTCTTTAGACACTTTTCTTTTAATTTGGATCGTTGTTTTGGCCATGGTTGGGGGCATGTCCCAATCCAATTTGTTTACTCTTTTGGATAGAGGCTTTGTGGTACTTCTGAGGGTTGGTATAGGTGAGATCGGTATTGGTGTCAGCCTTGGCATTGGAATAAGCTAGGTGGTTGGCATCATCATACACGATTTCTCACTATTCTATCATATTTTATTTCAGGATTGATTTTCATGTTATGTTTTGGTATTCTCTTTGTTTATAGCTTATTTTTTGGTTTGGTATGGTTGGGCAGTTGGTGTGGTACGATTGGACTCGATTGGGTAGGTCATGTTGTGACCCTATCCTAGATTTTTTATGAGAACAATAATGCTATCTTGGTATATGTTCAAAATTCAACCCATCTAAGGGTAGATATAAGTGCATGGGTTAGGTAATAGGGGGAGGTCCCTAACCTTGTTGGACTTGAGATTCCTATTGTGTTAAGGCTCAGGGTCGGGCTATGTCAAGTTGGTATTAGAGCCTAGGTTCATAGTCAACTGGGAAGTCTACAAAGTCGTGTCGAGTAGAGTAACTTTTAGGGGTCTGAAGCATGCCACACTCATAAGAGAGAGGCTGCAAGACATTTAGGAATGTTTTACTTTCTTGGTATTCTATCTTCAAGCTTGAGTTCTCAATCCTAGAATCTCCTCTAATCCTTGTTTTTTCATCTTTCAGATCATTCCTCCCAGATCTAGAACACATGGAAATTCTTTCATCCCATCTGGGGATACTGCTGAAGGGGTATGTCTCATGTCTTAAGTACATCTTCGATCTCATGGTCATATTCTTGATGGTGCTAGAGTTTCTTTTATTCTAGCTATTTCTCCTCAGGTCCCTCAAGGAAGTAAGGTGCGGCTTGTGCTTTGTTTGCTGCGGCCACAAGAGTTGGTCAATTTATGAAGATTGGTCCTCCAACTTTTACTGAAGTAGAGGTGGAGGAGGATCCATAGGGCTTCTTGGATGTGATAGAAAATATCTTTCGAGTGATGCAGGCTACTAATGTAGAGGGGGTAAACTTTGTAGCTTATCAGCTCAAGGATGTTGCTTATCAGTGGTATAAAGAGTAGGACAGGGATAGAGGTACTATGGAATAGGAAGCACTGTGGGAGGCTTTTTCTAATTTCTTCTTGGATTAGTTCTTTCCTCAAGAGCTGAGAGAAACTACGATAGAGGATTTTGTAAACCTCGGGCAGGGTAGGATGTCAGCAAAGTAATATGCTTTGAAGTTCCATCAACAATTAATATATGCTCCTGATTTGGTAGCTTATATGAGGTCGAGAATAAGGAAGTTCACTTTTGTCGTTGAATAGTGATTTAATTTTGGAGAGAAAAATTGCCTTGCTAATTAAAGATATGGACATTTCGAGGCTGACAGTTCATATACACTGGGTTGAGGATGAGAAGAGAAAGTAGGCAGAGTTTGGAGATAGGGAGGGAAAGAGGAGTAGGTTTTCTAATCAGGGAGATGCTCAGTCTCCGGGTGGTAGGGATAGTGGCAGAAAAAAAGTGGGGGAGTTCTGGCTCCTTTTTTGCTAGTGCTCCTTAAAGAGAAATAGGTTTTCAACTTTAGCCTTTTCAGGCTCATCAACGTTCATTATGTCAGGCTTAGGAGGTAGAAGCTTAGGCGTCTCAATCAGGTAGTCCAAAGAGGTCTTTGGTGGACTAAACACCCCACACTTGTCCCTTTCAATAACATTGATCATACATAAATCTTTATAATAGAATGTTATTTTAGGATCCTTGTAAACATCAAATACCACCTTTTCATCCTCTACCCTCATTCTAAGTATGTCTTCTCTAACATCAATCAACTTTCTCCCGTGCTAAGAATGGATGCCCCAAGATGATTCTTACCTGTTCGCCTATCTTAAAATCAGGAACAACAAAGTCAGCAGGAATAACAAATTTACTAACCTTTATGAGAACATTCTTAATAATTCCTTTCAGATAGGAAATGGATCTGTCTTCTAGCTGCAAAACCACCATGGTTGATCTAGTCTTTCCCAAGCCCAATGTGTTAAACAAAGATAGGGGTATTAGATTTATGCTCTCCCCTACGTCACTCAGTCCGTGGACCACTCTACGCCCAATTTAAATCAGGAGAGTAAACTTTCCTGAATCTCTCAATTTCTTGGGGATTTTCTGTGTCATTACAGTGCTACACTTTTTAGTGAGTGTTATAGCCCCCATATCCTACAATTTTACCTTATTAGAAACCACATCCTACAAGTAATTTGCATACTTGGGCATTTTCTGTAAAACATCTAACAAAGGTAAGGTAATATGAAGTTCTCTGAATATATCAAAGAACTTCTTAAATATTCCATCCTCCTTCACTTTAATCTGCCTCTGAGGAAGGGTAGTGGCGGTGTCTTCCTGAATTCTGGTTTAGTAACTTTGTTTTTCAAGTACTCAAACTTCCTTAATTCTTCATCAACTTTTTTGGAAACCTATGGAGTTACCCCCTCACCATCTACCTCCTTAGTTGCCTTTGGAGGTTTTATTTGAAGATTTTTACCACTCCTCAAGGTGATTGCCATTACTTGTTTTGTATTCTCTTTACCTGCTGGTAGACAACCTTGTGGCCTAGTAGTCAATGCTTGCTGCAACTTCCCAATCTACAACTCTAAACTTCTCTATGCAGCTTGTGAATTTTTCATGTCTGCAACCAACTATGTTTGATTAGATAGAAGTTGTTTCAATATCTCTTCCATGTTGCTACTTTATTGATTCCCGTGTTCTTGTGGTTGCTAAATTTGTTGTTGTGCATTCCACGATTGAGTCAGCTACTTTATGTTGTAGGCATTACCATAATTTGGCCTTTGAGTATTGCCCACATACATTACTAATTCTAAATTTAAAGCACACCTGGCCGCTGAATAGCCACTATTTCTATTGATCTCATACCAACTAATAGATCGCTGGACTGTGTTAGCTGCTATTGTAGGCTGTGGAGCTCCCAATTTTAGGCTGCTGAACTAAGTATTTGTCATATTTTGTAATGCTGCAACCTGAGCTGATAAGGCAGTGAACTGGTCTACATCTAATATACTTGCAATTCTTTTTGTGGCACTTCTAG
Organism: Capsicum annuum; assembly: GCF_002878395.1. Classification (NCBI taxonomy): domain Eukaryota; kingdom Viridiplantae; phylum Streptophyta; class Magnoliopsida; order Solanales; family Solanaceae; genus Capsicum; species Capsicum annuum. Next base: position 134,872,686 of record NC_061122.1, on the reverse strand, counting down.
CATCTGAATACCACTCGAGATTTCCTTGTGCTGTGTGGTTCAACAATGTGTATAACTCATCATAAGTCAATTCCAGTGCTTGACCTCTAAATCTAGCAAAATCATTGTATTGTGATCAAGTACTTCTACAAAAGTATGAGCAAGTACCTCACTGGATTATTGATGGTGTGGGCAGTCCCTAAGAAAAGCCTTGAACCACTCCCAATCATGATAGAGATTCTCGTCTGACTTCTGTTTGAAGCATACTATCTCACTGTGAAGTTTTGTAGTCTTACTAGATGGGAAGAACCGAATAAGAAATTTTCTAGATAAATCATCCTATGAAGTGATTGAATTTTCTGATTCTTCAGCCAACCACTTTTTGGCTTCCCCAACAAAGAAAAAGGGAAAAACATTATCCTTACATAATCTTGATCTATGTCCGTCTGCATGAATGTATCACTAATTAACTAAAAACACCATAAGTAGACCTGTGGATCTTTATATGAAAGCCCAGTGAACTGTCCACTGCTTATCATAAGCTAAACCATATTCTTTTTGAGTTCAAAATTGACTCCAGCTATCGGCTTCTAAAATGGCAAGGTCAAATTGGTTGGAAGTGGGATTGCCACTTCTCTAACTGTCCTACGGGCTACTAGTTCATCAGCCATGTTGGCAAGATTCACTTGGTTTTCTTGGATTTGTGAAATTTGAGAGATAAGGTTTTCTTTTATACTTTGTTAATGAAAAAGTTGCTTAGGTTCGGTGCTTGGTTCAACTAAGTCCTGATCCCTTTCCATCTTTTATAAACATTTTTTTTTGCAAAAATATAACCATGACCAAGCATAAAAATACCAAATAAATCTAAAAGTAAAACTAAAATAAACAGTTGCCAAATTTCAAGTCCCCAGCAATGATGCTAAAAACTTGATAGTTTCCAAGTGCACACTCAAGTGTATGTAGTCTTATCAAGTAGAAAAATGGCCTTCAAAAAGCCTAGTATCGATCCTACAGAGACTTGATTCAGCAACTATTCAATTTTAGTTCACAGTTTAGATAAATTCAATGTAACAGTAGCCAAAAAGAGTTTGGAATTTATAAATTGTAGAAAAGTAAACAATACGGAAAGTAAAGATCTTAAAACAATCAATAAAGTAAAAGCCCAGGTTTAAAGTACTTTAAAGAATCATACTATGTATTGAACTTTGTTGGTTAACTGTCTTATCTTGGTTGTTGATTCGTAGGGTTAATTGCATGATCACGGTCTCCCAACCTCTAACCCTTTACCTTGGTTGAACCTTACAACTACATCATTGAGCGGGGATGTAATAGTCCACTTAAGTTCTTTTAGTTATCATCCTATGTGTTAATCAAGTAAGACATCTAAGTACATCCCTATCCTAGATGCTAATTTGAATTCCTTATTTCATAAAGAAAAATAAACCATACTTTATTTATTCCCATGTTCTATCTCTCCATTCCCTCTCCCAAGTTCACAAAGTTAACAATAGGTGTATTCTAAGGGTTGCAAATTCTTAAAATAGTTATAACAAGAATAAACAAACAACCAATAATAATAAACAAATCAAAAGAACTTAATTCAATACAATGATACTCATGTTCTTAGCTCTAATACTAGAAAGAGGGCATTTAGCCACTCATAGTCATAATCTTAATCACAAGGTTGTAATTAATGACTAAAAACATGTATGAAATAAATTAAAATAATAAAAACCTAAAGAAGAAGTTGTAGAAGCCCCATGATCTCCAAAATATGTCCAAAGATTCTCCCCAGTGCCTTGTGCCTAATAAAATATGTATATATAATATCTTAATCACAATCCTTTTGGGATTATGAGAAAATAAAGATTCTCATCAACTGCCTCAAAACTTATGCAAAGAAATTTATTCACATAATATAAAGCCTAAAATCATCTATAATTAGAATAGCATTTTGGCCGTGCATGATCTATCCAACACGACACGATGCTTAGTCAACCCATGTAGCCAATGTGAAGAAATTCTAATTCCAGTCAACTAAGTGATGCATCGTGTCTCCAATGCATTGATTCACTGCAATTTGCATCCTCAATTTTAGGTAAGTGTTGAACGTCCCTTTTTTTCCATGCCTTTTGTAGTATATTTTCAATGAATTTCAAGCCTTTTTATCATCAATATATCAACATATTAAGCTCACAAATCTTCCTACAATATTACACACCACATATTAGAGATCAAAATAACACAATATCCTCAATGATGAATCAAAACAAGAGCTTAAATAAGGCTAATTTGCAATGACCTTTACTTTTATATTCCGACTCTTAGCTTAATCAAATTGCACTTTGAATATTACAAAAAATTTATTCCACTCATAATTACACATTTAAAACATTTGAAACAAATTAAACATATTAGAATCCAACAAAACCAACTAGACACACACCTAGCTCAAGCTAGTAACACTAGTTTTTTAGGTTGAACTCTAAATGAGTCAATTTAGTAAAAAATTGTTTGGAAAGCATGTTGAACATTGTAATTAGATACTTTGACACTTATATACTTGTTTATATCATATTAACACATAAAGCACATGAATTATCCTAAAAAAGGGCTAAATAAGCTAGAATAGTAACACTAGGATGCATAAATACACCCAACATCTATGGGGATGGATAATATTCCTGTGGATTCATCTTCTACTCTTACACCTGGTGGGGTGACATCTTCTTTTGTTACTGCTCTTGGTTCTAGTGTTGGTCAGAAGAGGTTGTATGCTTTGGTGTCCCGATAGGAACCTTAGGCATCACCTGATGTCGTTACTAGTATGTTATAGCTTTTATCTTATGAAGTATATTGTTTTATTAATCTGGGGTCCACTCTTTATTTTGAAACTCCATATGTGTCTGTGGCTTTTAGTTTAGATCTGGAAGTTATCTCAGATTCTTTTTTCATTTCTACCCTAATAGGGGATGCAGTTATTGCTAATAGATTCTATAGGGGTGTGTGGTATTTTTTGATAGAAAGCTAACCTTGGTGAATCTTTTTGAGTTAGATATTGTAGATTTTAATGTAATTCTAGCTATGGATTGGTTGTATTCTTGTTATACGTTTGTGGATTATCGAACCCGTAGGGTTATATTTAAGTTCCCTGGTGAGCCGATTATAGAATGGGAAGGTAGTTCCCTAACTCCTAGGGGGAGGTTTATTTCTTATCTTAGATCTTGAAGGTTAATCTCAAAGGGTTGTATTTAGCACTTGTTCTGAGTTAAAGATTCTAACTTACAAGGTCCTTATTTGCCTTGGGTCCTTGTGGTTAATAAGTTTCCAAAAGTCTTTTTGGATGATCTTCCTAGTGTTCTCTGGATAGAAAAATAGAGTTTGGTAGTAATTTACTTTCAAACACTCATCCAATATCTATTCCTCCATAGAGAATAACTCTAGATAAGTTGGGGGAACTCAAGGAACAATAAAAGGATCTTCTAGATAAAGGGTTTATTCATTCTAATGTTTCTCCATTGGTGCACCGGTGTTGTTTGTGTGGAAGAAGGATGGTTCCTTTTGAATATGCATTGAATATAGGCAGTTAAACAAGGTGATAGTCAAGAACAAGTATCCGCTTCCTTGGATAGATGATTTGTTTGAACAGTTGCAAGTTGTCAAGTTCTTCTCTAAGATAGATCTTTGGTCTGGGTACCGTCAACTAAAGATTAGGGAGGTGGATATCCCTAAGATGGATTTTCGTACTTGGTATGGAATTTTAAGTTCTTGGTGATGTCATTTGGGCTGACTAATGATCTAGCAGCATTTATAGACTTGATTAATAGAGTGTTCAGGCAGTATTTAGATATTTTCATCATTATGGTTATTAATGAAATTCTTGTTTATTAGATGAGTGAGGTGGATCATTCTCATCACCTTTGTGTGGTTTTGCATACCTTGAAAAAATAATAGTTGTATGCCAATCTCTCTAAGTGTGAGTTCTGGTTGAACATTATGACTTTCTTGGGCCATATTATTTCTAGTGAAGGGATCATGGTGGATCTGCAGAAGGTTGTTATGGTGAAGAAGTTCCTAGGCCCACGACTCCATTTGATATTTGGAGCTTCTTGGGTTTAGTCAGGTATTATAGGCGGTTTGTAGAAAACTTTTCTTTGATAGCTGCTTCTTTGACTAAGTTGACTCAGAAGAAGGATAAGTTTTATTGGTTAGATACTTGTGAAGGAGTTTTGAGAATTTGGAGGATAAGTTGACTTCGGCTTCAATCCCGACTTTGCCGAAAGACAATGATGGGTTTGTGGTTTATTGTGATGCATCTTGGGTAGGGCTTGGTTATGCTTTGAAGAAAAATGGGAAGATGATTTCCTATGCTTCCAGGCAGTTGAAGGTACATGAGAAGAATTATCCTACTCATGATTTATAGTTATTAGCATTTGTGTTTGCTTTGAAAATATGGTGACATTATTTGTATGGTGTTATGTGTATATCTTTTCTGATTACAAGAGTCTTCAGTACGTGTTCACTGAGAAAGAGCTTAATCTCAGGTAAAGAAGGTGGCTAGAGCTTCTTAAGGATTATGATATGAGTCTTCACTACCACCTAGGTAAGGCTAATATGGTTGCTGATGCTCTTAGCAGGTTATCCATTGGGTGTTTGGCTCATATAAAGGAAGGGAAAAGAAAATTGGTGAAGGATTTTCACCGCTTAGATAATTTTAGAGTTCGTCTTTTAGACTCTAAGGATGGTGGTATAATGGTACAAGAAGTGGTTCAATCATCTCTTGGTGTTGATATTAAACAGAAGCAAGTGCTAGATACTATCTTGATGAAAATCAAGGGTGATGCTGGTGGGCCAATAGTAGTAGTGTTTGAGATCAATGGTGATGGTAATTTATGCTACCAAGGGAGGTTGTGTGTTCCTAATATTGATGGGTTATGGCAAAGGGTTTTAGCTGAGGCGTATGAGTCGCACTATGTTGTTCATGATGCATCATGATTTGAAGGAGACCTACCGGTGGAATGGAATGAAGAGAGATATAATTGATTTTGTGGCCAAGTGTATAGTGAGTCAACAGGTTATGGTTGAGCATATAAGGCAAGGAGGGTTGTATCAAGAAATTGATTTACCTAAATGAAAGTGGAAAGTGATCATTATTCACTTCATTACCAGACTTCTTCAGTCTCAAAATCTATATGATTCAGTTTGAGTCATCGTTGATAGGATGACCAAGTCTCCGCATTTCTTGCCAGTGTGGACTACCTTTTTGGTGGAGGATTATACGAGGTTGTATCTTCAGGAGATTGTAAAGCAGTATGTGGTACGTATTTTGATTATTTCTGATTGTGGTATGCAGTTTAGATCTCATTTTTGGCAGTGTTTCTAGAAAGGGTTGGGGACTAAGGTCAATCTAAGTAGTGCTTTTCATCCACAATCGGATGGGCAAGCAGATAAATATGCTTCGGGTCTGTGTGATTGACTATGGTGGCAGTTGGTTTGAGCATCTACCTTTGGTGGAGCTTGCTTACAATAATACCTATCATTCGAGTATTGGTATGATTTCTTTGAGGCATTATATGGTAGGAGGTTTAGATCTCATATTGGGTAGTTTGAGTTTGGAGATGCAGACATGTTTGGTCCGAACGTGGTTAATTAGGCGATGGAGAAGGTCAAGGTAATTTGGAATAGGGTTAAGGCTGCCCATAGTCATCAAAAGTCCTAAGTGGATATTAGGCGTAGAGACTTGGAGTTTGAGGTCGGCGATAAGGTGTTCCTCAAGGTGTCTCCCATGAAGGAAGTGGTGCGGTTTGGGAAAATGGGGAAACTTAGTCCTCAGTTCATTAGTCCTTATGTGATTTTTCAGAGAGTTGGAAATATTTTATATGAGTTGGAGTTGCCATCTAGCTTAAGTTTGGTTTATCTGGTCTTTCATATTTCTATGTTGAGGAAGTGTCTTGATGATCCTTCTTTGGTTCATACTTTGGAGGGATTGGATATTTTGGACTCTCTATCTTATGAAGAGGTCCCAATTTAGATATTATATAGGCAATTTTATCGGTGGCAGACCAAGGATGTGGCTTCGATTAAGGTTCGCTGGAGCAACCATTAGGTGGAAGAAGCTACTTGAGAAATGGAAGAGGACATGAAGTCCAAGTATCTACATTTGTTTTTTGCTCCTGGGATTCGTGCAGAAGGTATGTCTCTTGAACACATCTTTATTTTCTGAGTTTGGTAAACAAATGGATAATGGTTTGGTTATTTGGAAATTAGTTTTAATTAGGCATTAATGGCAAGGTATGTAGCTAATCTGTGGAAGGTGGTGGTCCCAAGGGGACCAAAATTGGAAACTCATAGTTGTTGATATAAGGGGACTTGATGACCAAGTGAGTGTGTCACATTTTATATTGGGGGATGTACTAGTCATCCTATGAGATATTCCCTGGTCTTGAGGCTACACGCACTGGGGCCATTTCAACAGAGGGAGCTGAACCCATATGACCTGTGGGTGGTTAGGACGGCAAAGCTACACAACCCAGGTATAAAGGTTTTAAACGCATGTTAAATCTGATTCCCGTTCCCGAAACTTATATATGTATGGTTGTATGCATTATGGATGGTTTTACTTGGTTTTATAACTGGCATTATTTTATCCTTATCCTGAGATTCAGGCTAACGGTCATTTGCTAACCCCATTTACTGGCGGTTGTATACCGACGCTATATAGGAACTGACCATTTTACTCCACTTATTTTGCTTGCGAATTTGGTATCAGCAATTGGACTGAAGTGGTGAGCTTCCATCCTTTTGGAAGGCATCATTTCCTGTTATGGATTTCTTTAGACACTTTTCTTTTAATTTGGATATTGGTTTTTGCCATGGTTGGGGGCATGTCCTAACCGGATTTGTTTACTCTTTTGGATAGAGGCTTTATGGTACTTCTTGGGGTTGGTACGGTTGTGATTGGTATTGGTGTCGGCCTTGGCATTGGAATAAGATGGAAGGTTGGTATCATCGGATACGATTTCTCACTATTCCATTATATTACAATTTGGGATTGATTTTCATATTATGTTTTGGTATTCTCTTTGGTTATGGCCTAGTTTATAACCTATGGTTTAGTTTTGTATGGTTGGGGGGTTGATGTGGTATGGTTGGACTCGGTTGGGTCGGTCACGGTTGTGACCCTATCCTAGAGTCTTAATGAGAACAATAATACTATCTTATTATATGTTTGAAATTTAGCCCATCTAAGGCTGGATATAAGTGGTAGGGTTGGGTAACAGAGTGCGATCCATGGTCCTGGTTGGACTTGGAATTCCCATTATGATAAGGCCCAGGGCCGGTTCGGGTCATAGTTACATTTAGGAACTAGTGACTCACCCTCCTTGACACTATACTTACATTTTGGCTCCACTACTCAACAATTGCTCTTTTATTCCACCCTTTACTCCTTTATTGATTTTTCTAATTGGGTGTGGTTTTCATTTTTTTTTTACTATTCATTTCTTTCTTTTTTCTTTTTCTTTTCCTTTTCAAGTTTTTCATTATTTTTCTTTTTTCCTACCACACCCAACCTTACTTGCTTTTTTCTTTGACATCACACCCTTCTACACACCCAACTTTACTATACACCCCTATGATACCCACCCTCAACTTAATCGATTTTCCTGAGTTAAGGTACACAATGTCTAAGAAGGGACCAAGGACAAAATAGGTTCATTGTAATCAATTTGGGAAGGCAAAAAGGTGAAATCAAGAAAACAAGTCAATACATGCTCAAATTAGGGATCAAGGAATATTTATTTATTTTTGGGAAATTATTTTTCGCTAAGAGTGGGAAAAATAAAAACGACCTATGATCATGTCCTAACCAATTATTCTACAACCTTGGAAAGACTAACTGGATAAGTGCTAAATTAAATGCACAAAGGAAACTAGGTAAGTATCTGACATGCATATGGTACATGGTTATATCACCAAATACTACCTATCCAGTCCATGCAATACTAAGATACAATTATTTAGTCCTTAATCCTAATGCCATGATATGATTCACAATGGTCACACAGATATTCACATCACACGTCACACAATTTACAAAAATTTTAGGACGGGTATCATTTATTTTGAATTTTCTAAAAATAATTCAAAAACACAAAACAATTGTTAACTGCTCTTAGGTTCCTTACTTTTCTCTTACTTAAACAGAAACAACACTCACAGAATCTAAAAACATAATACGACCTAAACAAGTCAGTTTTACTAGGATAACAAATACGTCTAAATTACAACTCTCTTATAGAAGTGTAAGTGGTCATTGTCAAATATATAATACAACTAGGTTGGGGTCAAATCCCACAGGGAATATGGTGCTAATTAAGTTGTATGTAGATTAGTTGACTTTAAATCATTTGTTTTCGTAAAACAATAGGGGGATTTGATTCAGTTCACAAAATAATGGTTTTAGTTTAATAAGATGAGATATATGTAGTAGTATTCGAATTTAAGAGAAATAGCAAGCTAGGGTTATGTCCACCTTGTAGTTTTCAATACTTTCCACTATTGGGTCTTATGAATTCATACATGCATCATGTTTATAGAGAAACGTATTCTATAACTTAATCCTAGTGTTTCACTACCATCAAGGACTAATTCACTTTATTTCTCTCGAATCAAAAGTGTTTACAATAACAATACAAAATCTCCATGTTGTTAATCCTATTAAGGCATTAACGTATGAAATTGGGGTTAAAAATCATATTTTCTTGTCACTTCTCTCTTTTGCTAACGTCAACCTTCCTATCGAACAAGTTGTGTTTTAAGGCACATCCTTTATGTTTGAAACCAAAAGAATCCAAGATAAACAAAGAAAGTATGATATAAGTAAATCAAAACATAATGAATTCAAAAACCCAAAGTAATAGATTGTATGTTACAAGGTTTCCATAACCCTAACTATTAAACTTAGCTACTCATGAATAAAGAGGGAATCAAAATAATAATGTTCATCATAGCAAAATGTCAAAACAAATTGTCTTGATGGAATAGTACATAAACAAGATAAAGTTGTTTCTCTCCTCTGTGCTAAGCCGCCACTCTCAATTCAAAAGATACAGAATAATCCTTAAATTGGCAACTTGGGGTAATTTAAGTAACTTTGCTCCCTAATTGTCCTCTAAGTCCCTAGACTTAATTTAATGACTAAATAGTCTTGGGACCTAGTTTTTGGTGCCACATTGCATCCAACCTGCTACTTTTATTTGTGTCCAATGCCATTAGCAATCCATGGTCCCTTTATGTATTCATCTACTTTATTTACACCTGAAATCCTACTAATTACATAGGTTATCTTAATTATATAAGAAGTAGAATAAAAACATAAGAAACTAAGCACTTTGTTCTCAAAACTTAGCTAAAGTATGGGTAAGTTATGGTGCTTAGGTGTATAAATTCACCCAAGATCAATAATGTAGCCGACGGAAAAAGAAACATGGAAAGAAAAACCCTCAGTTGTGGAAAATCCCTCCCCAGCTTAAAGACTATACACTGTCCCCAGTGCACAGCTACAAAGTAAAAGCAAGGGATGAAGACATACCTGGGCATACTAGGCATTGGCTCAAGATATCTCAACATGAAGGGCCTCATACTAGGCCCCCGATCTCATCAATCATGGTCCCAGTGGTGGTTGGGACACTTTCATTAATAGTGGCACCAACGATGGTCGGTGTACTCAAAGGTGTCTCGCTCTCGGGAGGTAGAATGGTTCTCCCACTCACATCTGTTGCAGCTATATCTATCATCTCATTCATATGGGAGCTACCCGATCCCTCTCTAATCTCGTGGTCCTGAGTTAAATGGTCCTGAGAAGTTTGTAGGATAAATACCCGCACAAATAGTATATCATCCAAAATATTGATAGCTATCCTTATCCCTGACAACGACGCCAAAATTTGATGTCGCCCAAAATTACACCTCTAAAAAAGTATAATGCAGTCATTGTAAAATACATAACTAAACAAAGATTGCTTTCAAATCCATAAGGAATAGGACAAATCTTTATCAAGACCTTCCTGAAGTAGCAAAAAAAGTGAAGAAAAGTAAATGGGACATCTTTCAAGAATATTAACATTAGAGACAAATCTTGATTGCTTTAGGTTGAAATTAATATGAGATGGATACTAGGATTGTGTTCCCTCTTACTTCCTAACACCATAGACTTATCATGCTCCCTCAAACTATATCAATTCATTACATGCAAAATCTTACAAGATATTTATCACCTACAATATTGTGAATATCTTTGGTGAATTTTACTCATCACTATTTAAGTCTTAGAGTGTCTCCTTACTAACCATTGTCCTGGATCCCAAATTAACTATTACCTTTTGAGTCTCAAGTTAATAAGATAAAGGTTGATAGCTTCAAATTACTGTTGTGATCTTCTTTTCCTAATCTCTACCTCTCTTGTGGAATAAGTATCGAATACAAGCAGGTTCTTAACGTCTACAGTCATTAAGAAAGCAATCAAGCCAAAGAAAATCATAATACATACAATAACATCAGTTAAGAACAACTTTGCACTTCTTCTACTTTGTTGTTCCATCAGGGTTTCCACAAGCCTAGTTAGGTCGTTTAGCTACTCATATTTTTTAATAACATCCATTGAATTTAAAAAATAAAGCATATAAATAATCTTAAACTAATTGAAGAAAAAAAACTAGAATCTCAAATTAATATCCAACCGTAAAAACCAAGAACAGTATAGTGTATCTCAGAATCAATATAGTGTTGTAAGTATAAAAAGTTCATAAAACTAATACAAAAACATCCAAGGGATATTTATAGTTACCAAATAAAACCTAAACATACTATCCAAAACAAAATAGAAAAATAAGGTCGGCAATGGTAGACAACGAGACGTCAGGACTAAGACGACTCATTGTCAGCTCTATATTTTGTATTCTTTGTTCTTTGGTAACACATCATCATTTATCCCATCGAGTCAATGAAAAACTCATTTCCTCTTTAGTAGAATTTCATCTTTCAGATCTTTTCTCTAAATTCTCAGAACGGTCTCCACGGTGAGTCATAATCAAATCCTATGAATCATCACCCGCATCGTCGTCACTAGGCTTAAAATTGTAATCTTTTAGGACTTTTTTTCGTATTTATGCTCAGTACAAACTTTCCTATGACTCTTAGTCAGATACTACAAGTCGTAGCCTATTTCCACTTTATTATTCTGCTCAGATTCCTCCTTTGGTCACCTTACGGCTTGGACAATGAGTCCTAGCATCACCCAACAAGTCATTGTTCAAGCAGAGAATTCACTTTTTGAAGTTTTTTCTTTCATTATTTCTTCTACTCACTTTCAAATCTACTTTCCTATAGAACAAACACAAAATACATCACATCTAACAAAAAAGACCTAAGTACTTGCATAATTTCATTATTTTAAGTATCTTAAGTGCATGAAACCATGGAATATTACTGGATGATATGAATGTCAAAGAAAATATAGGTTTGATGAATCCGTATCATGACTCTTATTGCTAGTATTTGGACTTTTGTAATGATCTATCTCTAATGTCATCTTAGAGTGAGAAAATAATATCTTTAGGTGATCTTTCTTATTCACAGACTTGTATATAAAAGATTAATATAAATCAATCTAGCTTGACTTTTGGGGAAGAAATCGTGATCCCTAATTAATGAGATTTGATCTATGCATATAAAAAATAAACGTACAAGAATAAAAGTATAGGATATGTATTTCTTCGCATTAAGGTTAATGTATATAAATAAAAGATTTATATATATATAGTAAGTGATTAACTTATTACATATTGTAATGCCCCGGGTTTTTTGGTCCTTGAGAATTTATGATATTTTATCCTTACTGTCCTAACTACGACTCTCCTGATGAGTCATAGGGAGTCATGGTAGGTCAAAGAGACTCGATCGTAACTTAATCAAAACAAGTGGCTTAGTATTATGCTCAGAGTATGAGTGGATCTCAACTAGTCGTTAAGACTTCTTATGGGTCGCAAGGACCAAGTCTTAAGGTATCCAAAAAGTTTGGCCAATGACACTGTCTTCATTATAACTTAGGTCCACGAGTCATAAAGGCTCACAATGAGTCGTTATATCCTAATCGTAGGGCGTCTAGTGTGTCATCCCAAATTATTATTGTCTTCAGTACGAGAAATGGTTACAAACCATTAAGTGTGGTTACGAGTTGGTGGTATGAATTGTAGCCAGACCAGTAGGCGGTCTTGGTGGTTTTGTTTTAACTATGAATGCTTGTGATAAGTCTAAATGTGTTTATACGAGTCTTCTAGTGACCCATAATCATTTGCAACAATTTTCAGTCCTTTTATTAAAGGAACTTTAGATATTTTCCCACTACCCTAATTGCAACCAATGAGCAAATATTCTATTAGGGACCTCATTAGCATTGTTAACTCACTAAAACACTTTCTAAAGCTCTCTTAAATTCTCTCAAATAGCCATACTTAGTGTTTCCAAGAAGTAAGTCATCCAAGGGCATAAGGGTTGAATTCCTTTCGTAAAACTTGTTATTTCAAGCATGTTACTCTTCCCTCATTGCTAATTTATTAAAAGCATATATTTTAAAGTATTTTTTATGAGATATTAATGATTAGTTTGAAATAAGGGTTAAAGGTTTTAAATGTTTATGGATTGAATAATATTTCTCATGGTTTCCATGTGATTAGTCATGCTTTAATTATAGTTTTGAACTTGTGGGTGCATAGGTATGGTGAATAAACTAGGAAATTGTGATTTTCCTAACTTTTGACTTTCAGAGTGGTTATGACCCCAACCCCATATTGTGAAATTTGTTTTTTTAATTATGAGAAATATGGGAATTAGTAAAATTGAACCAAAGAGGTTGTGAATTTCCCCAAGTAAAGATAATTGGTATGACATATTGATGTTATCTTATAAGTATAGTTGGTATGATGATACTAACAATGTATGCCTAAATGTTTATTGTGGTTCAATGAATGGGATTGTGTGATAAATGTCATTAATTGAGCTTTAATAAGGGTTATGTAGCTAAGTCGTGAAAGTGGTGGTCCCAAGAGACCAACAATGGGAATTGCAGTTGTCAATGCGTGGTTCTATATGACCGAGTAGTTTGAGTCCTCCTTAATACTATTATTTATTGGAAGGTTTGAGTCCCCCACATCTTATAACATAATTTGGTGCCCGTGTTACCTTTATTTGTAGGAAGATTTGAGTCCCTATAGTGCATATGTATATACCCTCTGGTTCGTACGACCATATGTATTGTGCCCTACCAGTTGAGAAAGAGATGGTCCCATATAGCTCGTGGGTTCCTTGTATGTTATGACAGTTGTGCTACATAACCCAGGCTAAAGTTTTAAAGTGCATGTTAAGCCTTGTTTTGTATCCCAGTATATGATAAATATATGTATATGCATTTGATTATGTGCATTTGTTTTGATTGATTTTTAACTATTGATTATGGAATTATGTTATCCTTATCCATGAATTACATGATAGTGCTCACCCCAATAACCATCTTCAAATGTTATATCCCCACGCAATGCAGGCACTGAAGCTATTTATATTTTTCTTATGCAAAGTTAGGTTGGTCGGCTTGGTTTGTTATCTCATTTTGTTAAGGTTAAATGGTGATCTTTCATCCCCCAAAAGGCTTAGGTATTTCACCAATTTTTATTCTTTTTTTTTTTAGTTGGTAATACTTTCTTTATCATTAACATTATTATTTTTATTCTTATTGTCATCTGTCAGAGTCGGGGACATGTCCCGACCAAGACTGCTTTTGCCTTTTTTTAGAAGGCTTTGCTTGGATAACTTTGGATATTAGGTGATGTTGCTAGGTTGTTTGGCCAATCATCGGTCATCGGTTATAGACAGTTTATATTTTCTTTAAGCTTGTTGCATGCTATCTTGTTATATGTTTGAAATTTATCCGACTTTAGGGTATGTTATGTTTGGTTTGGTTAGGTTCAGGGGGTGATCTCCGATCCATGTGGGACTTAAGATACCCATCATGGCCAAGCCCTAGTTCGGGTCATGAGAAAAATGGTATTAGAGCCTAGGTTTAGTGTCATTGGGTGTCCAATAAAGCGGTGTTAAGTAGAGTCTCATTTATAGGTGTGTAGTGCGCCACACTTATAAAGGAAAGGCTACGAGACATTTAGGAATATTTCCCTTTCTTATTATTCTATTTCAAGCTATAGATTCTAAGGTCTTGAATAACCTTTAATTTTTGTATGTTTTCTTTTCAGATCATACCTCCCAGAAGATCTAATATTCGTGAAAACTCTGTAGTCTTATCTGAGGACAACGTGGATGGAGCTTTTCCTACTCCAAAAGTTCAGACCCGATCCAGGGTCGCCATTTATGATTTCCCTGAGGGAGATCCATTGGTTCCTCCTATCCCTTCTTAGGCACCCTAGGATGGAATGTCTAATGCTTAGTTTTACCAATCCATTCATTTGTTTACCCAGTTGGTGGTCTCCTAGTCTATTTCTCCATTATCTGAGGGCACTAGGTTTGTCCAATTTATGAGTTGAGTCCTCATGTTTTCACAAGTTCTAAAGTTGAGGAAGATCCTTTAAACTTTATTAATGAGATAGAATAGATCTTTTATATGATGCATGCTACTAATGTAGAGAGTTTTGAGTTTGCATCTTATCAGCTGAAGGATGTAGCATACCAATAGTATGAGAAATAAGACTAGTCTAGGCATGATGATGCTGATATCACCTTATAGGATAATTTCTCTAGTGCTTTCCTTGATGGCTTCATTCCTTTGGAGTTAAGGGAGGCGAAGACCGAGAAGTTAGTAAATCTGAAGCAAGGTAGGATGTCAATAAAGTAATATGCCTTAATATTTCATTAGTTGTTGTGATATGCTTTAGAATTAGTGTCTAGTATGAGGGATAGGATGAGGAAGTTTACCTCCAAGTTGTCCTATGAATTAATCTTTAAGACCAAGGCTGCCTTATTGAACAAGCATATGGACATCTCTAGACTTGTGGTGTATATGTAACAAGTAGAAGAAAAAAAGAAGAAGCAAATGGAGATGAGTAAAAGGTAGAGTAAAAAGTTTCACTATTCGGATCAGAGTGGAGGTCAGTAACAAAGAGGTAGAGATGGTGGAAAGTGGTCTAAGAAAAAATGTGGAAATTTTGGTTTCTACTATACCATCGGTACGCTCTTACATCTCGCCAGGATTTTGAGGCGTACCCTGATGTTGTTACTGGTATGCTTAAACTCCTCTCGTGATTTATATTGTCTACTTGATCACAGGTCTACTCTATCTTATGTGACCCCTTTTGTGGCTATTCATTATGGTTTTGATTTTGAGTATGTTTTGAATTCTTTTTTTGTATCTACCCTAGTGGGTGTCTTTATTGTGGCTAGAAGGGTCTATAAGGGTTGTGTGATATCGGTCCACCGTAGAGATACCTTGGTCACTACTAAAAATTACCCCTATGGCAACAATCCAAAAATTGTTCCGATAGATATAGAAACCATTGCCATAGAGGTACCACAACTATTTGACATATGTTGCACATGTGAGCGTTACGATAGATGTATCGTAATGACTTTTGCAAAGATTATAAAAAAATACCCTGGGTTTTTGGCCCTTAGAAAATTTCCTAGATTTTGGGTCTCTAGACATGATACGACAAGGGAAAATGACTTGTAAGATGGGATACAAGTGGTATAGGTTACTCGTATGCTGACCAGTATTAGTTGGTGGGTTGGATTTGGTTTCATGAATTGGTATGAATTAGGTGTTACGAGTCATCTCAGTGGATATGGATTGTTTGTTTACTTTAGTTAATCTTAGTCTTGGTAACTTAAGTTGGATCTGAGTACGAGTGTCTCACCAAGAGTCCTAAGCCAGGGTATGAGTCGTATCATGGACTCGTATGGTGGTCAATGTTCAATTCTCTGGGGATTCTATTTTTTTAGGGGTACTGATCAAGGGTACTAGTCATATACTTGATATGACATGGTTTAGGTGAATCATACCTTGGACAGTTATGGATCTAAGGAAGATGGCCTTGGGTACGAGTGGTGGTTATCACTCGTATTGAAGGGTACGACTAGTATGGATAGTCATACCCCCAGATAAGATTTTTGGGAGTTTAAGTGAGGGTAATCTGGACATTTCCACACTTAACCTAATAAGGCCCCATGACTTATATTCCTAATGGGAGGTTATTTGCCCTATTATTCTATTCATTAACACTTCGAAACTTCTCTTAAACACTCTACAATTCTCTCTAAGGCATTTAGGTAAAGGAATGCTAGGGTTTCATCTTTAGGATTAATTTGGGGCTTGTATTGGTGATTACTCTCCCATCATCTTCTTAGTTTAAAGCATGCTTTATTCCCTCATTGTTAGTTCCAACTAAAGGCATGGTTTTATACATTATTTTCATGGTTTGTTTATTGTATGGTTTTGGATTTTAAAATATAATATGGGGTTTTTGGTTATTAATGCTTGGTTATGATTTTCCCATGTTTTGATTATGCTTTTATATGCTTTAATGGTGGTTTAGGATAATTGGTTGCATGGGAATGGTTACTTGGTAATTGGCTTTGGTTTTGGAATACTATACCCCTAATATGTTTGATAAAATGCCAATGAGAATGTTTTCACCATATTGTTGGATTTTAATGGAACTATTGCATTGTTTATACTTAGTAATGGCACCTTAATGGTTAAATGGTTTGGAATGGTCAAAATAGGATGCTTTTAGTTTAAAAATCATTCTTGTGGGTTACAATGGAATCCCCTAAGTAATCATAATAATGGAACACTTGTGGGATACATGGGACTCCCCCAGGTTAATTGGTAATGTGATCTATGGGTACATAGGACTCTCTTGATCTTAAAAAGGTTTGTCTAAGGACAATACTTGCAAGTTATAGTCGTTATGACTATACCACTATGTATAGCCTTAGTTAATAACAATGGTTTGGTTGGTGGGAAATGGTTTTAATTGAGCAATAGTGGCGGGGTGTGTTAGCTAACCGTGAAAGTGGGAGCTCAATAAACAAACACTAGAAACTTATTTTTGTTGTGAAATGAGGGGTAGGGCATGGCGACCCTTTTATGATACTATGAGGTACGTAGGAATCCTCTAAGTATATTGTACATATGTATCATAGAGGGTGAGGGTACTTGGGAATCCCTTACTCTTATGGTATCTCTGATTTGTAAAGCTACACGTATTGGGGCTCGTTCAGGGGGTTACATTGAACCAATATAACCCCTGGGTGGTCAATGATGGTTAAGATACACATACCCAAGTTAATGATTTTAAATGCATGCTAAACTCGATTCCCTTTCCCGACATGGTTATATATATGTATGGTTTGTATGTATATGGTTGGTTTACTTGGTTTTACTAGTTTACATTATATTATCCTCATCTTAAGTTCATGCTAGTTTTCACCTGCTAACCCATCCCCACGCGATACAGGAACCAACCATTCTACTCGTCCTACTTAGCTATCGAACATTCGGGATCAGCTACTAGATTGAAGTGGTGAGCTTCTATCTTTTCAGAAAGCTCTATTTTATAGATGTTATTCATACTTTGGTTCATTTATGGATATTGGTTTTGGCTATGGTCGAGGGCATGTCCCAACTAAATTTTGGTATTCTTTTGGTTAGAGGCTTTTGTGGAACTACTATGGGCTGTTATGGAAAGGATCGACATTGGTGTCAGCCTTAGTATTGTTATTGGTATTGGGGCTAACAAGGGCTGACTGTATTGTTAGTTGTTCCATCCTTTTATATTTTGGGATTATATTTAATTATTACAGAGCTCATATAGTTATGGTTTGGCGATTGGTTGGGTTTATACGGTTGCACTCGATTGGGTCGGTCTTGGTAATTGACCAATCCCAGAGTCTGTAATTTGGAAAGTTACACTATTTTGTTATGTGCTCAAAATTCAGCCAACTCGACGCAGACGATTGGAGGTTGGGTTAGGTAACGAGGGTGGTCTCCGGTCCCAGTCAAACTTGGGATGCCCATTACGACAAGGCCTCAGGTCGGGTTATGTCAAGTTGGTATCGGAGCTTTAGCTTCATGGTTAATTGGGAATCCACAACGCCGTGTCTAGTAAAGTCTCTTTTGGAGTGTGTAGCATGCCACACTTATAAGAGAGAGGCTACAGGACATTTAGGAATGCCTTACTTTCTTGCTTTTTTATTTTCAAGCTTGGAGTCTTAGTCTTAGTATTTCCTCTAATTCTTGTTTGTTTACTTTTTAGATCATTCCTCAAAGATATGGAATACAATAAAATCTTTCTATCCCATCTGGGGATGATATTGATTCAGTATTCCCTACACCTAGAGTTCACACTTGATCTCAGGGTCCTATCCCTGATTATTCTGGATTTCCCCTAGTTGTTACTAGTTCTCCTTAAGGTAAGGTGACTAATGCATAATTTCGTCAGTCGATTCATACTATTGCTCAGTTGGTTGCTGCTCAGGCTGAACGAGATACATCTGGTGTTCTCTCTGCAGAGGCCACAAGGTTTGGCCTGTTCATGAAGATGAATCCTCCTACTTTTACTGGTGTGAAGGTAGAGGAGGATCCTTAGGGTTTCCTGAATAAAATGGAAAAGATCTTTAGAGTGATGCAGGCCACTAACATAGAAGGGGTGAATTTTGAAGCTTATCAACTCAAAAATATTGCATACCAATTGTACGAGGAGTAACATAGGGATAGGGGTAATAACAAGGAGCTGTCTTTATGGGAGGCCTTTTCTAATGCCTTCTTGGATCGCTTCTTTCCTCAGAAGCTGAGGGAAGCGAAGATGGAGGAGTTTGTGAATCTTAAGTAGGGAAAAATGCCTATAAAGCAATACGCCTTAAAATTTCATCACTTGTCAAGGTATGCTCCAGATTTGGTGGCTGATATGAGGGCGAGGATGAGGAAGTTCACTTCTGGGCTACCTCAGAATTTGATCCTTGAAAGCAAGACTACTTTACTGATTAAGGATATAGATATTTTGAGGTTGGTTGTCTATATGTAGTAGGTAGAGGATGAAAAGAGAAAATAGGTAGAGTTTTTAAAAAGGTAGGGTAAGAGGGGCAGGTTCTCTGAGAAGGGTAGTGCTCAATAACAAGATGGTCGGGATGGCTGCAAATTGCCGAAGAAGAAGTGGGGGATTTTTGTTCCTTCTATAATGCTAGCGCTCCTTACCCAAAGCATTGGGGTAACAGGCATCAGCAGGGTGGTGATAATTTTCGAGTACAAGGTGCCCAATCTTAGGTGAGTGAGGGACAGTCATCTTCTTCATGTCCTCTTTGTCAGTTTTATGGTCGTCATCATCGGGGCTTTTGTGATGAAGGGAGGGACAGATATTTAAATATGGTTAGCCAGTCCATATGCTTAGAAATTATCTAGTTGGTAAGGGTGCTTCGACAACGGTCAAGGCTCTGATTGCTTTATCTTCTGCTCCTGTACCTAGTGGTGTTGCTTCTGTGTCTGCTCCTATTTTTGTGCACTTACTGGAATAGGTTGTATGCTCTTACATCTCAGCAGGAATCTGAGGCATCACCTGATGTCGTTATTGGTTTGTTACAACTCTTTTCTCATGACGTGTATTATCTACTTGATTCATGGTCCACTCGTTCCTATGTGACCCCATATGTGGTTGTGTATTTTGGTTTTGATCCTGAGATTATTTTGGATCCTTTTTCTATTTCTACCCCAATAGGTGACACGTTATTACTAAAAGAGTCTATAGAAGTGTGTGGTATTTATTGGTAGCAAGCAGACCTTGGTAGATCTGTATGAGCTGGATATGGTGGATTTTGATGTTATTCCAGGTATGGATTAGTTACACTCTTATTATGTGTCTTTAGATTGTGGGACTCATAAGGTTATCTTTAGGTTCCCCAGTGAACTGGTTATAGAGTGGAAGGGTGGTTCCCTAGCTACTAGGGGGAGGTTTATTTCTTCTCTTAGAGGTCGGAGATTAATCTCCAAAGGGTGCCTTTATCACTTGGTCTGGGATAAGCATTCTAACTCGGAGGATTATTCTTTTCACTCGGTTCTAGTGGTAAATGAGTTTCCTGAGGATTTTTTAGATGATCTTCTTGTGTTTCTCCGGATATAGAAATCACATTTGGTATTGATTTAGCTTTGGACACTCGTCCAATATCTATTCCTCTTTATAGAATAGCTCCGGCTGAGTTGAGGGAACTCAAAGAGTAACTTAAGGATCTTTTAGATAAAGGTTTTATTCATCCTAGTATATCTCTATGGGGTGCACCGATGTTGTTTGTGCATAAGAAAAATGGTTCCCTCCCGATGTACGTTGACTATCGGCAGTTGAATAAGGTAACAGTCAAGAACAAGTATCCTCTTCCAAGGATAAATGACTTGTTTTATCAGTTGCAAGGTACCAAGTTCTTTTCTAAGATAGACCTTCGGTCTGGGTATCATCAGCTTAAGATTAGAGAGGAGGATATTCCTAAGACGTCTTTTAGTACTCGGTATGGGTACTTTTAATTCTTGGTTATATCATATGGCTTGACTAACACTCCGACAACATTTATTGATTTACTGAATAGGGTTTTTAGGAATTTCTTGGATCTTTTTGTCATTGTATTCATTCGTGACATCTTGGTGTATTCTAAAATCAAGGTGGATCATGCCAATCATCTCCATCTGGTGTTGCAGACCTTGAAGGAACAACAGTTGTATGCCAAGTTCTCCAAGTGTGATTTTTGGTTGAATGCTGTAACTTTCTTGGGTCATATTATTTTTGTTGAGGAGATCAAGTTGGATTCTCAAAACGGTGGTTGTGGTTAAAAGGTGGACTAAAAATATAACTCCAACTGACATTCGAAGCTTCTTGGGTTTGGCTAGGTATTATAGGTGGTTTGTAGAAAGTTTTTCTTTGACAGTGGCACCTTTGACTAAGTTAACTTAGATGAAGGTAAAATTTTCTTAGCCAGGAGTGTGTGTATGGAGTTTTGAGACTCCAATTTTGACATTACCTGAAGGTAATGAGGGATTTATGGTTTATTGTGATGCAGCTAAGGTGGTAATTGGTTGTGTTTTGATGCACCATGGGAAGGTGATTTCTTATGCTTCTAGGCATTTGAAGGTGCATGAGATAAATTATCCTACTCATGATTTGGATCTGTTGGCGGTAATTTTTGCTTTGAAAATATGGCAGCATTATTTATATGGAGTGCACGTAGACATTTTTTCTGATCATAAGAGTCTACAGTATGTATTCACACAAAAAGAGATAAATCTCAGGCAGGGGAGATGGTTGGAACTTCTTAAGGACTATGATATGATTCTTCACTATCATCCAAGTAAGGCTACTATTCCTGCTGATACTCTTAGAAGGTTATCCATGGTGAGTTTAGCTCATGTAGATAAGGAAAAGCGGGAATTGGTGAAGGATATTTACCATTTGGCTAATCTTGGAGTTTGTCTCTTGGACTCCGAGGATGGTGGTGCGTTGGTACAGGAAGCGGTTAGATCATCTCTCAGTGCAGAGTATAAGGAGAAAAAAGTGCTAGATCCTATCTTGATGAAAATCGAGAGTGGTATAGGTGGAAAAAAGGTAATGTTATTTTAGATCAGTGGTGACAGTACTTTACGGTACCCAGGGAAGTTCTATGTTTATGAAGTTGATGGATTGCGACAAAGGATCTTGGCTAAGGCACATGAATGGTATAAAAAGAGATATGGATGATTTTGTGGCCAAGTGCATGGTGTTTCAACAAGTTAAAGTTGAGCACATGAGTCCTGGAGGATTGTATCAAGAAATTGATTTTCTCGAGTGAAAATGGATGGTAATCAATATGGATTTCATTACTGGTGTTCCTCGATTTTGAAACCAATTCAATTTGATTTGGGTCATCGTGGAAAGGATACGAAGTCTACACGCATCTTTCCAGTGAGGACTACCTTTTCGTCGGAGGATTATGCGAAGTTGTATCTTCAAGAGGTTGAAAAGCTGTAAGGGGTACCTATTTCAACTATCTCTGGTCGTGGTAAGCAATTTTCATCTTATTTCTGACAGTCTTTTCAGAAGGGATTGGGTACTAAGATGAGTCTGAGTATTGCTTTTCATCCTTAAATAGATGGGAAAGTGGAAAGGACTATTCAAACATTGGAGGCTATGCTTCGGGCATGTGTAATTGATTATGGTGGTAATTAAGTTGAGCATCTACCTTTGGTAGAGTTTGCTGACAATAATAGTTATCATTCTAGTATTGGTATGGCCCCTTTTGAGGCATTGTATGGTAAGAGGTGTAGATCTCCTATTAGATGGTTTGAGTTTTGTGAGTCAGACATGTTTGGTCTAGATTTGGTTTATCAAGCTATGGAAAAGGTGAAGGTGATTCAAGATAGGCTTAGGGCTTCCCAAAGTCACCGAAAGTCATATTTAGATATAAGGCATAGAGACTTGGAGTTTGAGGTTGGGGATAAGGTGTTCCTAAAGTTATCTCCCATGAAGGGAGTAATGCGGTTTGGTAAGAAAAAAAGCTCAGTCCACGGTTTGTTGGTCCTTATGCAATTTTGCAAAGGGTTGGAAATGTTGCTTATAAATTGGAGTTGCCTTCTAGTTTGAGCTCCATTCATCCAGTATTTCATGTCTCCATGTTGAGAAAATATCTTGGTGATCCTTCTTCGGTGGTTCCCTTGAAGGGCTTAGGTATCTCAGATACTCTGTCTTATGAAGAGTTTCGGGTTGAGATACTAAATTGGCAAGTTTGTTTGTTGTGGACCAAGGATGTGGCCTCATTTATAGTTCTATGGTGGAACCATAAGGTAGAAGAGGCTACATAGGAAGCGTAGGATGATATGAAGTCCAAGTATCCTCATCTATTTCTTCTCCTGGGATTCGTGTGGAAGGTATGTGTTCTACAACACATATTTATTTTCTAAGTTTATTAAAGAAAAGATTAATATCTTTGCATATTTTTTTCCAAACTTGGTTAAAGGTTGGATTGATATTTGATAATGCAAATAAATCGTGCTTATGGTTACCCTACCTTGTCCATCATTTGAGGACGAATGTTCATAGTGGGGGAGACTGAAACACCATAGGTTTTTGGCCCTTAGAAAATTTCCTAGATTTCTGGTCTCTGGACAAGACATGACGAGGGGAAATGACTCGTACACTGGGATACGAGTGGTATGGGCTAGTCGTATGATAACTTATGTTTATTGGTGGGTTGGATTTGGTTTCTGGAATGGGTACGACTTGGGTGGATCAAGTCGTATCGGTGATGCGGGTTGTTTTGTTACTTCAGTTAATCTTAGGATTGGTAATTTAAGTTGGATCTGAGTACGAGTGGCTCACCAAGAGCCGTAAGCTAGGGTATGAGTCATACCATGGACTTGTATGGCGGTCAGTGTTTAAGCCTCTTGGGATTCTATTCTGCCAGGAGTACAGATCATGGGTACTAGTCTTATATTTAGATACGATATAGTTTGGGGTAAGTCATACCTTGGACAGTGTTGGGTCCAAGGGAGATGGCCTTGGGTACGAGTGGTGGGCACCACTCGTATAGGAGGGGTACGGCTGGTATGGATAGTCATACCCACTTGATGAGATTTTTGGGAGCATACATTGATGAATAACATGCCATTTCTCAAAGATGAGACTTTTATTCCCATATTGGATGGCATTTCTTACTTGAAGCATTTACAAGCACTGGCAAAGAAGCATGGAATTAGATTCAACCATTCCCTTTGAAATTTATAAGAGCACAATGTACACTAGTGCCATAACAAATTAACAACTCCCATGATAGGGGTTTCATATTTGAGCTTGGCTTCATCTTCTTAGAATGAGCATGAGCTTATTTCGACTAGTAACATGCTCAAAACTATCGTGTTGTCCAGCGAGACAAATAATACAATCAACGTGTATGAAAAAGAAAAAGTCAAATCAAATGCAAGAACAAAGGTATCCACTTGGTTGTCCTAAATCATTCTATCAATATAAGAGAATCATATTCGAAGAGCCACTATAGGAGAAACAAATGACCAAACAAGATTTAAAAAAAACTTGGATAGCTAGTTATACTATCAATATGTATTCATGTTTTAAACAATTGATTCTTTATCATTTGAACAAGAAACAACCTGTTACAAAAACTATTTAAGATCATCAACATTTCAGTAATTCTTGGCAAAAAAACTATAATAGATTCATCTATGGGGAAATTATGCAACTTATATCAACTTGTATGAGCCAAATTGATTAAGGAGAGGACTGGTTTGGTAGTTTACATGTCCAGTATCGTCGTTGTATTTGGAACTTGACTTCTTTATTTATGCTATGTGAAACTAGTAGCTGACTTATTTTTTTACATGCTTTAAATAAGAAAAGAAGAAAAAAGAACATAGCAAAGATCTTTGCTCCATTGTGATCTGCATTTTAGTCACGATCAACTTCATATATAAGGTCCTGGTTCTTTGTTTTGCCATATTATTAATTTCATAACCTTCCTGAAATTTGTTATTTGTAGGAACCTTTTGAAATTTGAGTTGCTTTTTCGGAGCCAAATGCAACCATAGTAGCAATTTAAAGAACAACAACAACATACCCATTATACTTTCACAAAGTGAGGTAGCAATTTAAAGAAGTATTTTATAATGATTGTTATCTGTCCTGAGTTGGGGGTCTATCGGAAACAACCTCTCTACATCACCTGAGTAGTGGTATGGACTGCGTACACTTATCCTCCCCAGACCCTAATTTTTGGGAATACACCGGGTATGTTGTTACTGTTGTTGCTGCTTTTATAATGATTGTCTAGAGTCGGAGAATAGTAACTCTACAAGTAAATAGGTGAACCATTTGGGAATGTTTGCATGAAAGACTACCACATGAAAAACTAGTTGTTTATGAGCTGCCTGCCTGGGTCCTAATACCAAAAAATAGTGAGGTTCGAGTTCAATTTGCTCAGTTAATTGGTTGAATTCCTCTTCGTGTGCATAAGAGAATGACTAGCAACAAACAATAACGCCACATGAAATATGCATACGCAAGTAATGAACAAGTTCAATTTTACATAAGAGGGGGAAAATAAAAGACCTCAGCTCATCCAGAGAAACAAAAAATAGTACCAAGGTTACTGCAAGCAACACAAAACAGTAAGAGTAGAAGCATGACAACATTAATTAGACAATAGAACAAGCAAGAGAATTCAAAATTTATCGAATAATACATAAAAGAATATAAACCAAGATTTTCATTTCTACTGCATCATAAATTTTAGTACAGATGTAGAATATTATAGAGAAAAATACCAAAACTCGTACCTGCTTAAGTCTTTCCTTATTCTTCTCCTCCTGCATTAGGCCAAAAAATTTGGTTCTTTTAGACATTTCTTGGAAAATAATATCCTACATGAAACTTAATTATACACACTCCAAGTAAAGAGATCAGAACAAGTAACAAGCAACATTACAGTTCTTAAGAATACAGTGAACAGAAAGAAACATGCTTTATTACCAAGAAAATGGAAATTTCACAAGTAACTTAAAGATAAGAATCCATCCAAAGCCATAAGCCAAAATGAATGTATTAGGAATGCTGAGAAAAGTCAAGCTTCAGCACAGTGAAACTGGAATTCATAAAGCAAAACACCTTTTGTAAAAGAATGACGAGGCTGGAAAGATGACATAATGAGTAGTTTTCAAAAGCAAAAAGCAAAAAAATCTCTAAGTTCTGTTGGGGCTTTAAGCACAAATAAACGTAGGCTTTCACAAGACAGAGGCACAGGAAAAAAAACACAATTATATATGTTAAGTCCAAGACTAACAATTATAAACATGAATAACAAATATAGACAAAAAAAATTTAAAAAATTGGGATAAAATGAAACATCAATTGTTTAGTGTCGCCTCTTCAAAACAGACTCATTTGTCATTGGCAAGCAATAGTCTGACTTAGAACCTTGATGACGACATTGAAGCCCATATAAACCAAAGTGAAGCACTCAACACATTTTGACAACACTATACAAGACCACCCAACTTCACTTCAAAATACAAGTTCAAATGAAAAAGAATTAAACTTTCAATCAGCTTGAATGTTAAACAAGATCAATCAAGCTTTGGAAGAGATTAAACAAACCTCTTCCCTCAACAACCTTGCATTTTCTTCCTCCAATTGTGTAACCAAAGACTTCAATTCCACAGTATAAGCCTAAAATTTTAGTAAAAACATACATGCCCCTCTCAAATTTTACCTCCCTAAAAATAAATAAACTAACATGATTAGAAAATCATCGAAATAAAAGAAAAAAAGGCACCTATTTTCGCTCTCTAGAACTGGCAGAAGACTCTCTGTTCTTGATCATACGTCGTTGTTTCTGCTGTGTAGCATTATTAGCCGGCAATTTCTCCACAGTTGACCTTCTCTTATCTCTTACACTGCCACTTCCACTCTCTGTAATAGTCGCCACTACAACCCTATTTTGATATCCTATGTGGGGTGGTGATGGTTGTGGTGTTTCCATACCACACCCATCTGGTCCATTCTACTGCATGGCCACTGAAAACTGACAATTCCCTATACGTATCATGTTATCCACCACAAACCCTCCTCCAGTAGCCGGAGCCACCATCTCCATCGATGAAAGTGGCAGTGGAGTAATAGAAATCACTGGTACTCTAATATCATCCTCTGTAACTACACCAGCTTTCGTCAAGAAATCCTCCAAAGTCATCTCTAGCTCCATACTCCCACCCCCATCCCTACCCCTGCTATAATATCTTTCTACACCTTATCAACAATCTTACTAGGCCCCACATCATCACCACCACCACTGGCGGCCATAACAATAGGATTAGAAACGACAGTAGTAGTGATTGGAAGCTTCAAAATCATTTTTAGTGGTATGGTGGTCGGAGTAGTGGTATGGTTGATTTGAGAGTGAATCACTCGGAGCTCAATGAACTGTGGTCAAAGCATAATGAAATTAGGTCATCAGAGCTTAATGAAACATCAGTGAAATTAGGGACATAATGTTTATATTTCTTTAATTTTTAGTAATATTGGGGAAGGAAATAAAAAAGCAATGTAATAGTATTTTTTCCAATAAACTATTGCCATAGATGACTCTATGGCAATGGTTTATGCAACTGTTGCTATAAGACACGTTATTGCAATGGTTCTTCAACAATAACAATGATTATACCATAAAAGAGTTCTTACTAAAACAATGTATTTTGCAACGATTGTAACCATTACAATAGAGGATCTATTGCAATGCTTTTGAAATTATTGCCAAAAATTTTATTGTAATAGGGATAACTTTTAGTAGTGGGTGGATCTAATAGAGTTGGACATATAAGACTTTGATATGATTTTTGGGATGAATTGGTTGCATTTATGCTATGTGTTTCTTGATTGTCGGACCCAAAGGGTCAGTTTTTATTTTCCAAATAAGTCAGTGATCGAGTGGGAAGGTAGTTCAAAGTACCTAATGGGAGGTTTATTTCGTGTCTTAGAGCCCAGAAATTGGTTCTAAAGGGTGTTTGTATCACTTAGTGTAAGGATTCTAGATTCGAAGGTCCTTCCTTATAGATTGTCCCTGTGGTCTGTGAATTTTCTGAGGTGTTCCCTGATGATCTTCCTTGTGTACCTCCCGATAGGGAAATTGATTTTGGGATTAATCTTCTTCTGGACACTAATCTTATTTCTATCCCTCCTTACAGAATGGCTTCAACTGAGTTGAAAGAACTCAAGAAGCAATTGAAAGATCTTCTAAATAAGTGTTTAATCTGCCCTAGTATGTCTCCATAGGGTGATCTAGTTCTTTTTGTGTGTAAGAAGGATGGTTCCCTTCAGATGTGTATTGATTACAGCTAATTGAATAAGGTGACCATGACGAATAAATATCCTCTTCTAAGGATCAATGATCTATTCGATCAGTTTCAGGATGCTAAGCTCTTTTCTAAGATCGATCTTAGTTCAGGTTATTATCGGTTGAATATTAGGGAAGTGGATATCCTTAAGACTACTTTCTGAATGTGGTATGGTCACTTTGAGTTTTTGGTGATGTTCTTTTGTTTGACCAATGCCCCGACAACATTTATGGACCTTATGAATCAAGTTTTCCTCCAATTCTTGGATTTGTTCATGATCGTCTTCATTGATGATATTTTGGTGTATTCTAAGAGCGAGATGAATCATGCCGACTACCTCTGCCTTGTATTTTAGACCCTAAAGGATCAACGTTTGTATCCAAAATTTTCTAAGTATGAGTTTTGTTTAAATGTTATGAATTATTTGGGTCATGTTATTTCTAGTGAAGGGATCATGGTGGATCCACAAAAGGTTGCGGTGGTTAAGAAGTGGCCTAGACCCACGACTCTATCTGACATTCAGAGATTCTTGGATCTGGCCAGCTACTATAGGAGGTTTGTGGAAAGTTTCTCTTTTACTACTGCCCCATTAACTAAGTTGGCTTAGAAAAAGGTGAACTTCTTATGATTTGATGCTTGTGAGGGAAATTTCAAGAAGTTAAAACATAAGTTGACTTTGACTTCGATCTTGACTTTACCTAAAGGCACTGATGATTTTATTGTCTATTGTGATGCATCCCGAGTGGGACTGGGTTGTGTTTTGATGCAACTTAGAAAGATGGTTGCTTATGCTTCTAGACAGTTGAAAGTTCATGAGAAAAATTATCTGACCCATGATTTGGGATTGTTAGTTATGGTATTTACATTAAAGATTTGGCAGATTTATTTTTATGAGGTGCATATTAATATTTATTCTGATCATAAGAGCCTACAATATGTGTTCAACCAAAAAAAATTGAATCTCAGGCAAAGGAGATGGCTTGAGCTGCTCAAGTACTATGACATGAGTCTTCACTATCATCCAGGTAAATCTAACGTGGTTGCTGATGCTTTTAGCTAGTTTTCCATGGGAAGTTTGTCTTATGTGGATAAGGGGAAGAGAGATTTGGTGAAGGATACTCACCATTTTGCTAATCACGGAGCTCATCTCCTAAATTCTATGAATGGTGGTAAGATTGTTCAAGATATGGCAAGGTCATCTCTTGGTGCTGAAGTAAAGGAGAAACAAGTATTGGACCTTATTCTGATGAAAATCAAGAATGTACGTAGGAAGAAATTAATGGTTTTCGAGATTGGTGGTGGTGGTATCTTGAGGTACCAAGGTAGATTCTGTGTTCTCGATATTGATGAGTTGCAAGTAAGAATTTTGGTCGAAGCTCATGAGTCGCGTTATACTATTTATCTTGGTTCGAAAAAAATGTATCATGATCTTAAGAAAATTCATTGGTGGAATATATGAAGCGGGATGTGGCCAATTTTATGGCTAAGTGCATAGTGCGTCAACAAGTAAAGGTAAAGCACTTGAGGTCCGGTGGGTTTACTTAGGAGATTGAACTACCGATGTAGAAATGGGAGATAATTAATATGATTTTGTTATGAGTCTTCCAAGGTCTCGCCAGCAGTTTCATTTGATTTGGTCATCGTGGATAAGATGACTAAGTCTGCTCGCTTCTTTCTAATAAGGACTAATTTCTCTTCTGACTATTATGCCAAGTTGTTCATTGAGGAGATCTAAAGTTGCATGGTACTCAAGTCTCTATCATATATGATCAGGCTACCCAGTTCTTGTCTCACTTTTTAAAATTGTTCTAGCGAGGTTTGGGGACTAAGGCAGCCCTTAGTATCGCTTTTCAATCGCAGACAAATAGGCAAGCAGAAAGGATAATTTAGGCCTTTAAAGATATTCTTCGGGATTGTGTTTTTTATTTTGGTGGTAGTTGGGTTGATGACTTGCCTCTTATAGAATTTTCCTACAACAACAATTATCACTCTAGCAATTATATGGCTCCATTTGAGGCCTTTCATGGTAGGAGGTGTAGATCTCCTATTAGGTGGTTTGAAGTTGGTGAAAATAAGTTATTTGATCCGAATTTGGTTCACCAAACTATGGAGAAGGTGAAGGTGATTCAGGATAGACTTATGGCTGCCCAAAGTAGCCAAAAGTCCTACGGGATTTAAGGCGAAGGGAGTTGGAGTTTAGTGTTGGTGATTTGGCATTTCTAAAGGTGTCTTCCATGAAGGGAATGACGAACGAGATGTTCAGTCCCCATTTTGTTGGTCCATACTTGGTTTTAAAGTGGGTTGGTAATGTCGTTTATGAATTTGAGTTTCCTTCTAGTTTGAGCTTCATTCATCTGATGTTTCATGTTTTGATGTTAAGGAAGTGCATGGATGATCCTTCTATGGTTGTTCCTTTGGAGAAGTGATGGGATTCTCATCACAAAGACTCAAATATAAATCTATAAAAGTAAATATAGAGGGACAAAATGTCAAAGATAGAAAGATAGACACAAATATGATAACAAAAGGGCAATAAAAGGGTGTATCAAACCCAAAAACCCCCCTTAAATATTACCAAATAGTACATAAATCATACATGATTGCAAAGGGGATTGAATCTCCCTTACAACCAACGTTTCTAATTAAAGATCAACATAAACTTTTTCAATCTAGCAAAACACTCCCAATAGAGGTTCATGAATTCATCATTATCAATCAACAAAAACTAACTAAAATAAGCCTAGCTATCAAGTATTTATAGTTTGGCTAAGTATTACATAATTAGGTCCCAAAAGTGACCCAAATGTAAAAAAAAGTCCTACTAGGGCTATTTTGACCCGCTCTTGAATTGCTAGAGCAGATCAAAAGCGGATCCAAAGCGCCTTAGGCGAATAACCCTTCCAAGAGACTTTCGAGTCCCATTTTGCACTCCTTCAACCTCATCAAAGTCCTTTGACCCTCGTCAATGATAATCTTCATCCATATGGCATCTTTTAAAAGGACAAAGGAGTCATCAAGAAGCTCGAGCATCATATATATCTAATCCAAAGGTCTGGGGCAATTTTTCTTGTATCAAGGAGGTGGATATTTCAGATTCCTTGTCCTATAAGGAGGTCTCAATTAAGATTCTAGATTGGCAAGTCTGTCGGTTACAGACTAAGGATGTAACTTTAGTAAAGGTTCTTTGGAGGAACTAAGGGGTTAAGGAAGCTACTTAGGAATCTGAAGAGGACATGACGTCCAATTATCCGTTCTTATTTCCTATTTTGGATAATCGTGTTTGCGGTATTTATATTCCTTAATATCTTTGTTTTCTCACTTTCTTAAAGGAAATGGTGATTTCCTTAGCATCTTTGTTTTTTTTCTTTGTTAAAGGTAAGGTGGTGGTATGTGTTGTGAAATCATGCTAATATAGGCCTTGTCCTGTCATTCGAGGATGAATGATCCTTAGGGAGAAGTATGTAATGCCCCAAGTTTTTTGGTCCTTAAGAATATTTGAAATGTTATCCTCACTATCCAAACTACGACTCTCTTGATGAGTAAAAGAGAGTCATGACGGGTTGTAGGGTCAGTCGAAACTTAATCAGAACAAGTGGCTTAGCATTCATCTCTGAGTACGAGTGGCTCTCAACTAGTTGTCAAAACTTCTTACGGGTCATAAGGACCAAATCGTAAGGTGTCTAGAAAGTTTGGACAAAGAAACTATCTGAATTACGACTTGAGGCCACGAGTCATAAGGTCTCATGACGAGTCATTATGTCCCAATCATATGGTGTCCAATGTGTCATCCCAAGTTGTTGTTGTCTTGAGTACGAGAAGTCGTTACGAGTCATTAAGTGTAGTTACGAGTTGGTGGTATGAATCATAGCCAAACCAATATGGGGTCTTGGTGATTCTGTTTTAACTATTACTCCTTGTGATGAGTCGTAATATGTCTATATGTGTCGTATAGTAATCGTAGTCACTTGCAATAATTTTCAGTCTTTTTATTAAGGGCACTTTGGACATTTTCCCTCAACCACGATTGTAACCCATGACCAAACACCCTATTAAGAACCCTATTAGAATTTTTAACTCACTAAAACACATTCAAAATCTCTCTTAAATTCTCTCAAACAGCCATACTTAGGGTTTCTAAGAAGTAGGTTATCCAAAGGCTTAAGGGTTGAATTTCTTCCATGAAACTTGTTATTTCAGGCATGTTAGGCTTCTCTCATTGTTAATTTGTTAAAATCATATATTTTAAAGTATTTTCATGAGATATTGATGATTGGTTTGAAACAAAGGTTGAGGATTTTGAATATTTATAGATTGAACAATGGTTCTCATGGTTTATATGTGATTAACCATGCTTTAAGTATGGTTTTGAACTTGTGGGTACATGGATATGGTGAATGAACTAGGGAATTGTGATTTTCCAAACTTGTGACTTTCGAAGTGGTTATGACCCCAACCTCATATTTTGAAATTATTTTTTTAATTATGAGAAATGTGGAAATTTGTAAAATTGAACCAAGGGGGTTATGAATTCCCTCAAGTGAAGATAATTGGTGTGGCATGTTGATGTTACCTTGCAAGTGAAATTGGTATGACGATACCAACAATGTATGCCTAAATGTATATTGTGGTTCAATGAATGAGATTGTGTGATAAATGTTTTTAGTTGAGCTTTAACAAGGGTTGTAGCTGAGTCGTGAAAGTGATGGTCCCGTGACACCCATACTGGCAATCATGGTTGCCGACATGGGAGTCTATATGATCGGGTGGTTCGAGTCCCCCTTATTACTATTATTAGTTGGGAGGTTCGAGTCCCCCATATCTTATTACATAATTTGGTGCTTGTGTGACCTTGATATGCAGGGACGTTTGAGTCCCTTATAGTGCATATGTCTATACCCTCTGGTTCGTGCGGCCATACACACTAGGGCCCTACTAGCTAGGCCTATATAGCTCGTGGGTACCTTGTATGTTATGACGGTTGAGCTACAAAATCCAGGATAAAGTTTTTTAAATGCATGTTAAACCCTGTTCCCTATCCCGATATATATATATATATATATATATATATATATATGCATTTGATTATGTGCATTGGTTTTGAATGAATTTGAATTGTTGATCATGGCATTATATTATCCTTATCCCTGAGTTACAGGATAGTGTTCACCCCACTAACCATATCCGGACGTTGTATCCCCATGCGATGCAGGCACCAGAGCTACTTCTACTTTTCCTGCACAGAGTTAGGTTGGTGAAGTGGTGAGCTTTCATCCCCTAGAAGGCTTAGGCATTTCACCAGCTTTCATTCTAAGCTTTGAGTTGACAGTACTTTCTTTATCATTAACATTATCATTTTCATTCTCATTGTCATCTGTCAGAGTCGGGGACATGTCTAGACCAAGACTGTTTTTGGTTCTTTGTTTAGAAGGCTTTATTTGGATTACTATGGATATTGGGTGATGTTAGTAGGTTGTTTGGACGGTCATCGGTCGTTGGTTATAGACATGGTTTGATTTTCTTTAAGCTTATTGCGTGCCATTTTGTTATATGTTCAGAATTCATTCGACTTTGGGGATGTTATGTTTGATTTGCTTAGGTGCAAGGGGTGATCTTCGGTCCAGTGGGACTTGAGATACTTGTCACGACCAGGCCCTGGTTCGGATCATAACAGTAACAAGCATAAAGAACACACACAAAAACCTTTTCATACTTTTGAGTCGAAAGTATCTAATAGGAATATTTTATCATGTATTTAGATGTTCAACTGGAACATATTATAATATAAGTATCTTAATGAAGTTTATCGACAAGTTTGAGAAACTATGTATTTATAGTGACTTTTTGTATCAGTTTCATTAGCATTTTCATGTGCATTTCATTGGGACTTCCATGTGTGCCAGTACTGCTATTTCCATTATTTCATTTTATTCTGAAAGGGTGCTTCAATACTGAAAAAACACTTCTTATTGCCATACTCATGGTGATGGAATCATGATGAGAAATTCATAGTAACTCAAAATAATTATTTCAGTTGTTAAGACTTCTCTAGTCGATGTTGAGGATCATTAGACCCCTTCAATGGAGCGAAAATAGAAGCTTGGTTCGCCATCCCTATCATATCCTTCATGGTTTGAAAATGTCAAACTTGTATAGGTTCCTAGAGATGCTCAACAATAGTCCCTATTCAAAAATCATAAAGCAGAGCATGCCCCTTCTTATCTTTTTGACATATCCTCATGATATGTTACATCATGATCAAGGGAAGATCAATAGGAATCTCAATATCGAGCAAATTTATGAGTGTAAGATAAAAAAAATTAACCTTAGTCCTCCTCTACTTTCAAGGGATTAGTATCTTATAGTCAACATCAACTTATGCAATTTCAATATTTCCTTTTCTTCCACTCTTCAATGCTCTTAAAAATAGGGCTTATTGAAGAACTTTCGAGAGATATCCAGGGAAGAGGGTATTCCATCCAATGGTGGCCATTCATTTCGTACATAAAAATATGTCACCTAGCATTAGTAACAATAAGAACTTGAGTGATTAATGATGGAACAATCTCAATTACAACCCCTTAATAATTTTAGTAATAAATGTGGAAGTCTCTTTGGCGTTGATGTAGAATTCAGTGAGCTTTGCCTTGCATAACTTGCTTAGATGTTCCTCTTAAAGAAACAGGTTGCTCCAACTTTGAGCAACCAATTTAGCGAGCAGCTGACACATCCCAAGACCACCATATCTAATAATCATGTGACCCCTCAACACAAATTACTTCTTAAACACAAATTATCAAAATCTCTCTCGCATATATCTCATTTTACATTAAGAGTATGTTTGGTACAGGGAAAAAATTTTCCACAAAATATTTTCTAATTTTCTCATGTTTGGTTGACTTAAATGTTTTTCAAATTAACTTATTTACCTCAAATCTACGGAAAATGACCTCCCCCAAAAAGTAAGAAAATATTTTTCAAAACTCTCTTTCAACCTCACTCTCAAGTTGAAATATTCATAAAACTCTCAAAATCACTCACCTACCACCCTCACCCCCACAACCCCCATCTAAAAATATTTTTTAAGAAATATTTCAATTTTTTTTCTTAATTACCTCATCCCCTACCCTGATCCTCCACCCCCTACTGGCGCCTCTCCTCCAAAAAAAAAATATTTAATTTTTTTAAAAATAATTCAAATATTTTTTCTTACCCACCCCCTACTCAACCCCCACCCCTACCAGCCTCTCCTACCTCTAAAAAAAATAATTTTTTTTAAATAATTTTTTTCCTATCCCATCCTCACCCCCCACCCCCACAGATACCCCAAAAAAATTAATTTTTTAATTTATTTTTAAGAAGTTTTAGAATTTTTTTCTATTCCGCCCTTCTTACCCTATTCGTTCTCATTATTTTTTGTTAAATATATATAAATACTTTTAGAAACTATTTTCCTACTTGCATAACAAATACAAAAATATAAGTAAGAAACAACTTATTTTTCTAGAAAATATTTTCTTTCTCCATATTGAACACGCCTTAAAAAATATTTTTTGGGATCAAAAGTTATTTTTATAAAAAGTATTTTATACTTTTTAGCTAAACACTAAAATATACTTTCTGAAAAATATTGTTCATTCACCAACTAAACACTAATATTTCTTAAAAAATATTTTTCAGTCATCAATCAAACATAAAAAAAATAAGTAAAAAGTCAATTTCTTATTCATAAAAAAAAAAATTTTAAAAACATTTTCATTCCTACGAAACACACCCTTAGTCCAGCAGATGAACTAGGTTTAAATATGGGATCAGCTAGAACTTTCCCTTCACTAGATGCACGAACTTTGCTGATCCCAATAGATAAACCAGGTTCAATTGTGGGTCACCAAGAATTGTCGTCTCGCTAAATTCATCAATCATAACACCTTTTTTTTAATCATATTTTCCCTGTCTAACAGCAACAATGACTTCACCCTCACAGTCTCAATATTATCAACCCCAATATTTTTCTCTATTTTGTAGCCCTCAAGATCACTCACTATATAAGAGACACCAGACTCTCCACCACTAGCAACTTTGGAATCCTGATCGGACCGTTCCAAAGGACTAGTAAAAGAGGACCTAAAGACAACAAGAGTATTGGCAGGTGCCAATGTTACTATTAACTGAAGAACGAGAAGTTTAGTTCACCTATATCTTAAGAGGAACAAAGCAAGTTGGAGTCATCTTAGTAGCAGACTCATCAACCTAAATTCCTCATGCTTTATGCACCATAGATAGGTAGGTGTGATGGTAGTGGATGGTTTAGAAGGAGGTTAAGGTGGGTTGGCGGGGAAGGCCGATCACAGGTTTTGGTGTTCACGGGATGAAGCTTTGCATCCATGGCTTCGTTGAGTTTTTTTTGGAGATACAGCTTTAAAAGCAAGTTTTTGTGTCTGTGGAGAAGGAGAGAGGAGTACCAACATGGATTGTGGTGCAGACGGCTCCATCCTTAATCAGAGGTTGAGGGTTGATCTGAGTACGGAGAAAACTCTGTTGGGAGTGCTGTCACGTTAATGACTCTGCAACTTTCAATCCAAATTAGTCGAGCTTCAATACGAACATCAAACACTGAATAGAAAACCAAAAAGAAGGAAAGGGGAGTGTTAATAAGTAAGAATTTTGGAGCTTTGTATGGTTCATGAGTTTGGTTTCAATTGAGAGAGTAATTCTTGGAAAGGAATAGGATTTGATAGACTTTTCCTTTCTAGAAAAGTTTTATCGTTATCCTTACAAAAAAAATACGGTTGCACAATCCTTTTATGTGTTGGCTTCTTAATTGCAAATTAGAAGAGGAATAGGTGAAATGGGTACCGAAGGAACGAGTACAAGTAATCGAAATTAAAATGTGTTTTGTAATCCTTTTCGGAAATATGCTCACGCTTATTTTGCTTGAGTTTTGTCTTTTCTCTGAGTACGTGTGAGTCTGTCTATTTGCAGAGGGATTTGCATACATATAATATATTAAAGTTTAAAGAATCTTAGAAAATAATTTAAGTTTTTTGCTATTTATTAACAAAATCTATAAGAGATAAAAATATCATTTAATATTTTATTATTTGTTAATTAATTATTTTATAATATTTTAAGTGTTTCGCTAAAATTTAGTTATTAAATTTTTCCTTACTAACCAAGTTCTACTTTAATAATTATTCTTGATTGAATTTGTGAATTCTTTTTTAATAATAATTTAATAAAAATAGGTAGATTTGTTTGGTAATAATTCAACTTAAATTAGAAACAAATTAAATAACCACTCCTTTTTAATGTCAACATCTAAGTAAGTTTATGTGTCTCTGAACCTATTTGAATAGAATTAAAATATGATCAAACTAGCTCTTAATATTTTTTTTTTAGTTATTTTAAGTGTTTAGTAAAATTAAAAAATGCTTAAAAAAGTTAACAATTGATTGAAAAAAGAACAAAAAAGTGAGAAGTTGGGTACCCTCAACTTTTACTTTTTAGATTAAAATTCATTTAGGTTTGACGAAAATATTTACCTTTTTATTCCTTATTATTTCTATCAATTCCAACAATACCTTGAACTTGTAGCTCTTAAACATATGATTTTTCTTTCTTTTTCTTTTTGTCACTTTTTTTCGTCTCTTTTCTTCAGTTTCCGCTCATTTTTCTCCTTTGTTTTCAACGATCATCGTACATCGAAGATTTGCTCAAAATTTTTATTCTAGAATTAAAAATTATAAATAATTCACCCTACTTACGATGTTAACAACTTTAAGAACCTTTAAGTCATTTTGACAACAAAAAAGTGTCACTACAAAAAAAGGCATATTTTGCGAAGGTTTAATTGTGAGGATCACTATTAACCTCCGCAAATTATATCGAATTGCAAGGGTTTGTATAACCCCACTAATTTTATTATAATTGGGGCAGTGAAAATTTCTGCTACCCCTAAAAAAATAAAGCGCAAACATATGTGAATATTTCACACTATTTTTAACATTTTCCTCACATTTTTCGCCAGGTCCTTTCTCACTCTCCTCCACTCTCAAAAGCCCTAATAGATTTCCCCTTCTCTAAAAGTCCTCTTACCAATCTTCCACAATTTTCCCTTTTTCTCTAAAGCTCTGTTAGCTCCTTTTATCCTCCAATTATTTACAGGTATAAGAAAAAATGGAGTACTTTTCTTTTGATTTCATTTCTTGTTAATGGGCTTTACCCTTTGATTTTTCTTTCTTATTATTTCTTTCATCTTACATGTGATTTAAATTTATATTTTTATTTCACTAATTTTTTATTTTAATTTTTATTTGATTTGATTTAACTAGAAAAATACGATTAGTGTTACTAAAAGTGTATCTTCTTTAATTTTTGTCCCTCAAATTTTCCTTTTTATTTTTTATTATAAGTTCTAGTATTTGTTTAAGACAAAATTTGAAATTGATTGAGCATGTCATTATTAAGTATTCAAGTTGAAGAAGAAAGAAGAAGATTTGATCGAGTATTTTGAGTGTATATATATGTTGGACTTTTAGACTTAGAACGACGAGGAGCGTAGTATTAAAATTTATACTCGCTTCAAAATTTTTTTGATCATAGCTACTACTTCTATTGTGAAATTCAAAGTGAATATTTTGATTGGTACTTTAATTTTTTTGGTAAATAGGTGTTTGTACTTTTAATTAGTTGCTCATACTTAAAATTGAATGTATTATTGTCATCTTGTTTACTGTTGCATCTGCTGAGATATGTCATTTAATTTGTTTGAGGAGAAGTGGTATATAGTTCTATTGTCTTATGTGTTTCGGGAGAAAACTATTTTTTCATAACCTACGAATTTTACTTTAATCTGCAAAATTGACTTTTTGTAATTCAGATTTAGGTAGCATCATATATTCTTGTATTGCCTATCGTCATCCCTACTCATCTCTCTTAAATAAAAGTTAATTTTTTTGTTGCCTAAATTTTATAAAGGAACCACAAAGTTTACCTCGGCCAAAGATTTATTTTTCACAGATTGAAATTAGCAATAGTAATGGGGCATATAATGTTGTAGTGTACATGTTTTGTTAATACTAATGCACGTCGATTTATGTTACTATTGAATAATCTTTTATTTTTATTGGCAGATCCATGAAACAAAATCCAAATCATGATTTTTCTCATTTATATAAGAAGGTTCTAGCTATTTGTCTCAAGTGCAATCTCTCTATTTAAATTTCATAAATAGTTTTGAAAGAAAATACTTTAGATCTTTGATAATCTGATTTTGCTTTTTCACCTGGACTCTTAATTGTGTTCTAGGTTAGTTCTTAACTCATTTACATGGACAAATCTAGAATTGGAAAGTCAAAGAACAATTTGAATATAAGTGTGGTTTGAATCAATTTCTGAACTTTGTGTTTATGAAATTAGTTGTAGGAGATAAAATAAAATATCTATGTTGTTTCTACCATTTTACAAAGTGACGAAGTAGAGATATAGTGCATGACCATTTGATCTGCATACAATTTTCTCAAAAGTAAGAAAATTATGTCACTTGAATTATACATGGAGAAAATAATGTGTTTAATAACTCTCTAAATATAAAGGTTACTAATGATATACTGCCTCCTAACAATCTCGTAAAATTATTGATTAATGAAGCATTTCAGGGCTTAAGGCATGAAGGTATGGATGCAGATCCATCATAACGAAAGAAGAAGACATAGTAAATACCATGCCTGCTTCGAATAACACAGACTTTCTTGATTTGCTTAGAAATGAAAGTCAAGAATTGTATAATGGTTTCAACTACTCAAAGTTAAGATTTTTGTAGAAATGATATCATATTAAGTGCTTGGGTAGATTAAGTGACAAGGAAATGACAATGATAATAAATCTTCTGAGAGATGCATTTTATTTTGCAAATCTCCCTAGTTTTTTTTATGACGCTAAGAAAATCATCAAGAAATTGTGTCTTGATTATATAAAGATAAATGTCTGCCCATATGACTACATGTTATATTGAGGAGATGATGCTAATGAGGAGACATGCAAACATTGCCACACTTCTAGATGGAAATCAATAAAAAGGAGTGATAAAATCATGCACCTAGTACAAGTAAGAAGCAAAAATAAAAATTTGTAAAAATTTTACGTTACTTTCCATTAAAATCAAGGTTGCAAAGATTGTTACTGCGCTTTAAGACAGTCGAGCATATGAGATGGCATGGTGAGGATGTTAAAATTGATGAAATTTTGAGGCATGCTAGAGATGGTAAGACATGAAAAAGATTCGATACAATTTTTCTTGAATTTACTTTTGAAATATTTGATTAGGACTAGCTAGTGATGGTTTAAATACATTTGGGACAATAAGTAATTCTTATAACATTCGACCAGCCATTTTGGTTTCATATAACCTTTCCCCTTGGTTGTGTATGAGGCAAAAATTTCATGCTCTCAATAATCATTTCAGGTCTGTGTACAGTTAACATAGATGTATATCTACAAACACTTATCAAAGGAGTTGAATGAATTGTGGTATAAAGGTGTGAAAATATTTGATTCATCAAAGAATGAAATATTTAGAATGAGAGAAACTCTTATGTGGATAGTTAGTAACTTTTCTGTACTTGATGTTTCTCTAGTTGGAACACACATACTGATTTAGCATATCCTTCTTGTAATTTTATTGCGAACCTTGTCAACTTTATCATAGTAGAAAATGGTGTTTTATTGATCATCATAAATTTCTTACAATAAATCATAAATTTAGATTGATGAGGCACATATTTTTGGAGATGTAGAGGAGAGAAACCCACCAAAAAATTTATCTAGGTTAGATATTTTACAACAAGTAAAAGATATTGATGTTACATTTGGAAAACTAGCAGAACTGAATGATAAAAGCAAAAGAAATAGAGAAAGGAGTCATGAAAAAAATTCAACTCAACAATGGAAAAAGAAAAGCATACTCTTCCAGCTTCCATATTGAGAATTCAATCTGTTGCCTAGTAATTTAGATGTTATGCACATTGGAAAGAATGTATTTGATAATATTTTCTACTCAATGCTAAATGAAATATAAAAATCAAAAGATCATGTAAAGGCTCCAAAATACCTACAAGATAGGGGTATATGACCTAATCTTTAGCCAAATAAGAAGGAAGATGGTCGACCTGAAGCGTTTACAATCACTACTAAAAAGAGAGTTTCCTTTCTCAAACTCTTAAGAATATCTCAGTATCGTAAGGTTATTCATGTAATATTTTTCATTGTATTAATCTAAAATAAAAATGAATATTTGAATTAAAAAGTCATAATTGTCACATCATTATGGAACAATTATTACCTGTAGAAATTCATAATGTACTTCTAAACCATGTAATTGCCATTTTGGTAGAGCTTTCATTTTGATTTAGACTTCTCTGTATGAAAGCATTAAGCCTCTCAGACTTGGATAAGCAACAGGAGATGATTTTTCTCATAATTTGCCATTTAGAGATGTTCCCTCTATCTTTTTCATCACAATGCATTTAGTTCTCCATCTAGTAGATGAAGTAATACAAGGTGGTTCAATACACTATTCTTGGATGTATTTAATTGAAAGGTACAATATTTCTTATTTTGAGACTCTTTAAATTGTTCTTGTAATAGTGATTAAAAGTAAATGCTTGTTCTAATGTCATTTATCTTTAGATAGAATGTTAGGTCATTTCAAATCTTTTGTGGGGAACAAATCATAGGTTAAAGATTTCATAGATGAAGGTTACATGGTTGAAAAAGCTCTAACTTTTTCTTCCCGTTATTTTAAGGATATTGAGTCAAGGGTAAATAGGCCTAAATGTGTAAATATCAATAAAATAATAATGAGGCTTTTAACAGGTCATTTATATTCTCTCAACAAGGTAAATCTATTGGGAGATCCTCAACATTTTCCTTAACTCTCTTAGAGAAGACTCAAGCTCATTGATATGTGTAACTTAATTTTGCTGTAATACAACCATTTATAGAGTAAGAGATTAAATCAATTTAATATTTGACAAAAATTATAAAGTAAAATGATTAATTTTGATAGAAATAACTCCTTTGTAGTAAATTTAAGGATCACATAAGAAGTTTAAGGGGTCGAAGACCTTCAACAATAGAGGTAGAGAAAAGAGTTAATAAGGAGTTTGTTGATCGATTTTCAAAGAAAGTGAGTGAATGGTATTACAATGTTTATTTATTCATAACTTTATATTTTAGTTTATAATATTTAATGAATATAATTTTGTTTATTTAGATTCTGAATCTAGATATAACAGGCACGATCTATACTTATTTGGAGTTCTTAACACGAGGTCCAAGACCAAGTACAAGAAGGTCCAGTACTTATAATACCAATGGATTTAAATTTCAGACTTTGTCAAGAGAACAAGGACTGAAAAACTCAAAATAGTGGAGTTTCTTC
Source organism: Capsicum annuum (assembly GCF_002878395.1). Taxonomy (NCBI): domain Eukaryota; kingdom Viridiplantae; phylum Streptophyta; class Magnoliopsida; order Solanales; family Solanaceae; genus Capsicum; species Capsicum annuum. Next base: position 134,830,357 of record NC_061122.1, on the reverse strand, counting down.
TATATCTGACATCTTTG